>NC_060952.1:4221041-4468324 GCF_022045245.1 Lucilia cuprina
CGTCTACGGTACCATGGAAGATCATGTGCCAAATTTCATTGAATTATTTACAAAATTGCGACCTGCAGTTTGATTACAAGCTTTGCAATCCCTATTTGGGGTTTCAGTTGTATGGGGGCTAGGTGAAATTATGGAACAGTCTTAACCATTTTCAATAGGTTTCGTCCTTGGAACAATAGAAGATTATGTACCAAATTTCATTAAATTTTCTTGATAAAATAGGTTAACATGGACGGACACACGGCCGGATTTGACTAAATCATCAAAAATGATTTTGAGCCGATTGGTATACTTAATTATGGGTATAGGACTAATATTATTGTGAGTTACAAACAGCAGCACAAACCCAATATACCCTCCCCACTAAAGTTGGGTAGGGTATAAAAATAATTCCTTCTGTTGATTGAAAAAAAAAACATTCTAAATTCCTTAATTAAAAATCACTTCACATTTATACCTTTGTTTTTAATGTATTATAACAATATATTATATTTATTTTATCTATATATTTAGTTTTTCTTGTCTTTTTTGTAATTTTTATATAATATAATAGTTGATGAATAGTTTTGGTTATACATATGTTTTAAAACAAATACAAATCATAATTTACATAAAATTTTCGCTTTCCAATGAATGAACCAAATCGTACATTTGATTGAAACAAGGAAACAAATAAACACATTTATTCTTAAACTTTGCTAAATACTATTAAAAATAATTATTGATTATAATATTTACAATCTCATTATTAATAATAATAATAAAAAACATAATAAATAATGCCAAAAAATAACATTTACAATTTCTTTTTTTTGGTTTTAACAAGACTAAAAATAGGCGTTAAAAATAAAAAACTTAACTAAAACAAAAAAACACAATTAAGTACAAATATTTAAAATGATCCCTTTAAAATGTTTATTGAATAGCGGAGGATCTGGTTTTTGTTTTATTAATTAATATTCTAAAGTATTTATTATAAGGAGTAAGTTGTTTAGACTAAACAATTTTCTCTTTGTAAAAAAAACCTTTTTAAATTTGTTAATTTTATATTAAACTAAGTTAAAACAAATTTAAGTTAAAAAGTATACACACACACATTGAGAGTTAAAGACTACCGACTAATTATCATTTATGTTTCTGTTTCTTCTTTTTTGTTTAAATTTGTTTCTATATTAGAATATCATCACTGTAACTAGACACACATACATTTGCATTATTGGAACGGTACGGATTTTTCGACATCATGGCGGTCGTTGTCAACGCAGTCGTCTTTCTAAAACGGTTCGTTGAATGGGAATGTTGTTGTTGCTGTTGGGAATTTTGGCTGTTAAGTTGTTGTTGTTGTTGGTGGTGGTGATTGTGTGTAGTTTGATTGTGATTGAGCAAACGTCATTTCTTCGTATTAATACTTGGTTTGGGCAAAGAATTGATGAACGAGGTGTGAGTGGGTATGGCTGGTGCTACAAACCCCAAGTCGGGTATAAGGGCTATACTGGGTGCTACCTTCGCTGAGCCTATAGATTGGAATTGATTGCTTTTGGAGGCGTTTGCTGCTGCCGAAAGGCGTTCAGGAGTAGGTACTGGTGCTGTGGAGAAGTTTTGCATAACATGTATTTGCTGCTGATAGACATTGTTATGTGGCTGCTGCTGCATTTGTTGGATGTTGCCAGGATTAAAAGATGGTAAATTATTTGCTATTTGGTATGGCTGTTGAGAGATGTTGTAGTTATTGTTGTTGTTGTAAAGAGATTTTTGAGTTGGATTAATTGCTGCAGCTGCTGAGGGTACATTTAAGGGTCCCTTGTGATACATACTTAAGGGATTATTATAGAAATTAGCATTTTGCCAGGCACCACTATTAAACTGAGGAACTCGATATGAGGCGGGCTGCTGTGTGGGCGGAGCACTCGATACAAAGTCTGACCATTCGTCATCATTATTGGAATTGTTGTGATGTGTGGCAGGAGGCATTTTATGGTTTACTACAGGCGATCTTTGTTTGAAAGGCGAGCCAGCTGGACTTTTGGCCAAAATATTATTATTGTTTGCCAATCTATTGGCAGATGCATTATTTGTTACGGTTACTGAAACAAAATCAGACCAGTCATCATCGTCATCATTATGATTGCCTTCCAACTCCTTATTGGCTACAGCGGCACTTATGGAGGGTGTGGAGGCCACTTGGTGGGTAGGAGTTGATTTTTGTGATGAATTTGAACCATTAGAGGATTTAAGAGATTTAGGCTCTGGGAATAACTCCTCAATGCGTGCCAATTCTTCAGGATTTATAGTAGCTGTAGAATCGCCCCATTCTATTTTTGGTTTCTGCTGTTCTAAGGATATGGCCTGAGGTATTAAAATGGCAGGACTTAAGATCATACCACCGTGAGAAACTGTTGTTGGTTTAGGTACTTCTAAAGGTTTTGTATTGCTAACAGCCAACGGATTCGCTGTTGGCATGTTTATTTCACTTGGTACTGATTGAAATTCGCTAAAATCATCACTAGATTCCTGCTCATCCTCTATTGCAACGTCTGTTTCAGCTGTACTTAAGATATTGTTTGTATTGATGCTGTTGTGATAATTTGCTTCAAATATTTCACTTTTATTTGTGACAGATTTACTGAGAGATTCCATGCTAAAAGGTGGATTATATTCCACATCTCTATATTCCTTTTTGACTACAGTTTCGTTTATTATAACACCCATGGCAGCCTTTTCGTAATCAAAATCTATAGGGGATACTTTCGTAGGTGATGACGATGTCGTTGATGCTGCTGTTGTAGATTTTGCTTCAAAATCATTCGTTTTGGGTGGTGTATAAATGTGAGTTTCTTTAAATGATCCTGTGAAAGTAGATGTTACGACCACTTCATTTATGTTAAGAGTATTTTTCAAATTTTCTTCAATATCTTTTATATCGAAATCGTCGAGATTACCAGCATTCTGTGAGGCTTCCAAATCCAAATTGTTTGAGGGTAGGGGAGACGAAAAATTCGGTACCGATTCCATTTCACTAATGGGTGGAGTTTTGGAAAATTTGTCCTCGTTGTCAAGAGGATTTTCAAAAATTGTTAATGATACTGGTTCTGCTGGTGGCGGCTCATTTGCTACAGAATGTACAGAGGTTGTTGGAGTTAAAGACTGTGCTACGGATGTTACAGTAGATTCTTTAAAAGCTGAAAAAGAATATTTTAATATTAAAATAAAATAATAAGAGAATATTGTTCCACAAACATTTACCTTCTGTTGTTTGCTCTTGAGTACTTGTTGGTTTCCAATCCAAATCGAAAGACTCATTTTTAACGCTGCCTGTTACTTCCAAAGTTTTAGTTGACTCTGAGATAATAATAGGAATGGGTTCCAACATTGCATTGGAATCAGCTGTATTGTTGGAGGATTGTACAGGTTTCATAGGCTTTAAAGGATTAAAACTCAGATTAGCTGCAAAACGCGGCAATGAAGGATTCCAATTTTCACCAAATAGCTTTAAGAAAGAGAAAACAATATTTATTGTAGAATAGAAAAAACTAAAACAATAAAATTTGCTAAATAAACTTACAATATTTCTTGAGTCAATGCCCAATGCTCTTATAAACGAATGACGTGTATCCGAATTTAGCCATTGATATTCTAAAGCCTTTGCCGCATCAATGGATGTGAAGGGTATATCTTGTATTTTTTCGGTTTTAGGTTTATCGACACTTTCGTCTGCTGCTTGAATTTTGGCCGGAGTAAACATTAATTGTAAAATTTTCGATATGCGTTCATTAAGATTATGTGTTGGTGGTGGAGCCGCTGTTGCTGCAGTGATATTTTGACTAGTTTTTGTTAGTGCTAGGCTGGAGGCAGTCGGTGTTATAGGTTGGGCTGTATTAAAATCACCAAAATCATCATCATCTTCTTCCACATCATTAACTTTTGTAACATTATTATTAAAAGTCGAAGCTTCTTTAGTTAATGTTGGTTCTGTTTTGGGGTTTACTTCATGTGATTCGAAATCGGCAAAATCATCAAATTCCTCATCAACGTTTAGAATATCAGGGGAGCTTTCCTTTGGTTCCTCAGTATTTTTTAAAACTTCATTATTTGCATTAAGCAAATTTTGAGTAGGCTTAGGAAATTCAGCAAAATTACCGAAATCATCTTCATTATTATCATGTTCTTTATTAACTGAATTAAAATCACCAAAACTATTATCTAAATGTGAGCTTTTCTTATTTTCTTCATTAAAATCTTCTGAGATGTTTACTTCAGTTGTTGTGTCTTGTGGAATTTCCTGAGTTTTAATTTCGTTTGCTAAAGCATTTTGTTTGGAACATTCTTCTAAGCTGTCGGGTAATGTGTTAGACTGTGACGTAAATTGTTCAAATTCATCCCCCTCTTCTGCTTTAAAATATGTTAAGGTGTTGTTTTCTTCAACATCTTCCTGTTTTTCCTTATTGGAATTTACATTTTTTGTAGTTTCCTTAGTTGTATTATAATTATTAAAATCATTAAAACCATTAAATTCTAAGTCGTCGTTATGTTGTTGTTTGCTATTAATGTCACTGACAGGTACTGTATTGTTTACAAAATATTGAGTTTCTGCAGGTGTCACGGACGTACTGAAATCTTGAAAATCTGCAAAATCTCCAAAATCATCATCATCGATACTGTTCGTATCGTCCTGCAATGGTGGCGGTATATCATAATTGTTTTGTATAAAACTATTGCTTGAGAATGACTTAAATTCATTGTCGTTATCATTTCCAGTAGAGGCAGACTCATTATTGTCTAAAGAATCCAAAGATTTAGCATCTACATCCTTAGAATCAACTTTTGTTAAATTCTCCATAGTCGAGGTTGTTTTTATCTCCTCGATTTTAAAATAATCATTTAAATTATCAGTTTCAATAAAATTTTTCGGTGTTTTTGGTGAATACAATTCGTCATCACTTAAATCATCTTCTATATCTTCAATGGACACCATATTTTGCATACAGTTAAGATTCGTTTTATTACTATTACATTTCACTTCAACGTCTGAAGTTTCAATCGTTAAATCTTTTATATTTTTACTTAAACCGGGGTTAGCTGTTAAATTGTTAAATTTGTCTGTGCTTTCCATTTGACTATATTCTTTTTCAAAATTATTGGTTTCTATTTGTAGACCCTCTGTGTTAGGTTGGTCATCTGTTGATTTGGTTTCCTCTTCCTTAGTTTCATCTTCGTATGTATTTTTTACTTCAAAATTGAATGCCTCAGTTATGTTTATAGTTTTTGTGGCATTTTTAGAATCTTTGCTGATTTTATTACCTCCTGGTGTTGCTGGTGGCGTTGACGACGAGGGTATTGTCGCGAGATTTTTAAGATTATCTTCTGGGGGCGGTATTATGCCATCGTAAATACTGACTGCTGGTAAATCACATTCTGAAGGTGGTCGTGGTGAAGGCAGAGGTTCTGAAAAAGGGAAAAATTATTTGGTAAATAGTTGTAATTACAATTTTTTATTTATTATATAATTTACCATTGGTATTTGCATCATCAACGGTTAGAAAGTCACCAAAATCATCGTCGACCACACCGTCAAGAGTGGGCGGCAGTACATCGACATCTTCATCATCTTCACCAAAATCAATGGGCGGTGGAGTACTGCATAATAGTGGTGGTATTGGTGGTACATTGACCATTTTTAAATAACCACTTAGTATAATAATAAGCCTGGCTTAAACAAATTGCAAGCTGCAAAAAACTTGGAGACACAGCACCAGAAACAAACCACAAACAGGAAGGGATGAGAAATGTATTGAATTGGCACAACAACAAGCGTACACACCCCGAAGAATGCTGGTTCAATTTAACTCGTACTTATTATTATATGTATGTATTATTTCAACTGCCAAGCTGCAAAGGTGGTTGAGTCATATGTTAACAACTTTTTATTTTAAAAAATTTTTCATAAATAATAAGCAAAACAAAATAAAAACACGAAACCAGGTGAAAAATGTTACAAGTTATAGAAAACCTTTAAAAATATAATGACGTCCTCAAAAAGTGAGTGGAAAACAAAAACAACAATTTCCTAATCTTAACATCAAAATACACACGTTAAATATTAACGAATAAAAAAAAAGAAACAAATGTTGAGAAATAATAAATAGTATTGTTAGATTAGCACTTGAGCTATTTAGTGGGTAATAAAAATTATTAAAATCAAAAAGAAAACACCAGAAAACAAATGAAATCAACAAAACAGAAAACATCAATAACATTCATTTTTTTTTGTCATACACTGGTTTGTTTTTTTTTTATTTTTTCATTCTAGTCTTTAGACAACACACCTTAAATATTTCCACATAAATTTATTAAATATTTGCTAATAATGTTAATAAGTGGCTTGTAAATGTCCTAATTTGTGGCTTGACGTTAAATTTTCTTAATATTTTTTTGTATTTATTCCATAAAATATTTTTTATTCCTCGTAATTGACACAACTTTTCCAATCCATTCACAAAAATACACTATACTAGGGTTAATACAAAAGAAGGTGTTAGCAAGCTGCATTTTATTAAATATTTTCTATAAAGTTTGACATTTTTACCAACATTTTAATATTTTTTATATATAGAATTTGACATTTCTATACACAAATATTGTGTCGGTAACAACATCTTATCTAAATTTCCTTGGGTGTACAGGAATGTTTAACTAGTACTTTTATTATCAGCTTTGTGTTGTGAAAAGTTATTAAATTATTGTGAATGTTTACAGTTTGAGAGCCTTTGTTGTTGAAAAATCATATGTTTTTGACATTTCTATTGTAAACAGGTGAATTCACAGTAAAGTTATTTTTCATTATTTAACAATTTCTTGTTAGTCGCATAAATATTAATAAAATATCAATTAAAATTATAAAATTTTGTATAGTTTTAATATGAGGCACGCTCAATTTTTGGCTCGTACTGTTTTGGTACAAAACAACAATGTGGAGGAAGCCTGTCGTTTGATGAATCGCATTTTGGGCAAAGAGGAAATTTTCGATCAATTTAGACGCACACGTTATTATGAGAAACCTTACCAGGTACAAAAATAATTTTGTCAATTTAATAATATAATAATTACTAAAACTTTTTGTTTCGTATTTTTTTTTTTGTTTTTAGGTCAGACGTCGTGTTAATTTCGAAAAATGTAAAGCCATCTACAATGAGGACATGAATCGTAAAATTCAATTTGTTTTGCGTAAAAATCGTGTTGAACCTTTCCCCGGCTGCAATTAAGTTAAATTTTTTGATGTGTTTATTGATTTAAATTAAGTCTTTTAAATTGTAAAAAAATATAAGGAACTAAAAAGTATAAAAATACGATTAGAAATTTTCTCCTCTTGGCAACTTTGGTATTCTGCATTTCGATTCGACTCTCCTCCACATAAACAACAATTTATAAAAACGTAGGTCCCAAGGTATATTAATTATCGTAACGCAGAATACATAATTCGTAAAGCATTGAAACGAAATGGAAAGAATTGCTTCTTCTTTTTCTTACGATTCAAATTTTTGTTAGAATACCTTTTTCGATCGTTGCTTAACTAATGCGTAAACGTAATCGAAATGCAGAAAAGGGGTAATTATAATTTTTGAAAATTGTCCATTCGATTTAGACCGTTCACACAGAACAAGTATCGACTTAAAAATACTAAAAGATAACAATTTGCCATTCCATTTGTATTTTTACAATATAATTTTCCAACCTTATTACATAAATAAAATAGATCTAGCCATGTCTGTCAATTTGAGTTGAGTTCCTAGAAGACCCAGATACCTACAATATTATACTTTTGAAAAGTTTACTATTTTTGATAAGTTTTTTTTCAGAAAGTATTGCAACTATCTTAAAAAATTTGTCCTGCTTTTAAAAATATTTGAAATTAGAATCTGTTTAAAAGTTCATATAGCTTCCATATAATTTAACATGACAACAACAGAAAATTGATTTATTGTTAATAAAAATTATAAATAATAAAAATATAAATCGTATTACTAACTAAAAACTTGATCGGTTCATAATTGACCCAGAAAAGGTCAACTCAAAAAGGTCAACGACTATTAATTTGTCACGGACTACATATAAAATTCAATTCCGAAAAACACTTTATTATAAAAAACTCATTAAGAATAATGATATGGTTATAAAATTATACTAAAATGTGTGTTGTACAAATAATTCTTTGAAATTTTGTTCTGAATCGACACATTATTGGTAATAGCTTCCATATAAAAAAAGCCTTCTTTTGAAAATCCCTTAATTGTAAATAACTCATGAATTAATGATATCGGGCTATATGTATATAACAAATCTTTTTATGAAACCATTTTTGTATCCTTTTAAATTGGAAACATTTTGAACGATCTCACTTAGAAAATGTGTTTATTTAAAAATTTAAATTACAAGTACCTATATTTGAGACCATAATTCAAACCAAATCTTTCTTAACTTTTGTTTAGATTAAATTTTAAATTTAAAAAAATTTTAAATTTCAAACTAAAAATTGAATCCTTTTTACATTAACACCTTTTTGCAATTTGGCCATATGTTTTTTTATTTATTTTTAAAAGGTACAAAAAATGTAACTTAACTTAATAATCATTAATTTACATACTAACGCCATATGTTTTCATCAACTCTCAAACCAAACCGATCCAATAAAATACTAAGGAGAGCTATGTACTACGACTGACAGAACAAAACAAGAAGGCAAAAATCCCATCACTACGGTTTTATAGAGCTAAAAATAGAATAACCACAAACCATTGTTTTTAAAGCAGGATAAAGGAATAAACACATATACATACACACACAAAGAGAGACACACACGTTAAAAAAATACATAAAAATAAAAGATATAAACACAAGCAAATAAAATAACAAAGGAAAACAACAAAATAACGTAATAAACATAAAAACGAAACCAAAATATCTAGAGAAAGTATAAAAACCCAACCTGTTAGTTACAAAGACACCAAAGACCAACAAAACATTCATTCATTCATTCATTCAACTTTTTCTTTCATATTTTTGTTGTCATTCAAAGAAAATGAAGTAAAATAACTAAGACTCACTCACTCAAACCATACGTATGAGGAATGTATGTTTGCATGTACTAGGTACATCGTAGGTACATCGAGTACAGTGAGATTCGTTTCTGAGAATAAAAATTTAATTTTATGGTGACCTTTTTTCATTAAATATATTCTTATTCATTATTAAACACATTTCTTTTTCACTGTCGTCTACTTAGAGTTATTTGTGGAAAGCTTTTTTTCAAGCTTTTTTATGTGTAAAGCTTTTCTTCTTATTTCATGAAAGCCAGCAGTTGTCATAGGTTCAGGAAAAACTAAAGGAAATTTTACAATATTATGGCTTTCGAATGTTTAAAGTCTTTTTAACACTCATCAACAACGGACGTAAACGCGAGAAACAAATAAAATCAAAAAGTGAAAAAAAATATATAAAAATAAAGTGAAATTTATTACTAAAGTCAAAAAGAATAGGAAAACGTAATTACTAACACAACACAAAACAGTTCAATAAATGTAAGAAAATAAAAACGGGTCAACCAAATATACTCTATAAATTAATTGATTAAATTTTAACTTTGAAACAAAAGAAATATACAAAAGACTATTATTAAAACACTAGGCGTATACGTGATAAAGTTTTATCTTAGCAAAAAAAAACCTCAAGGCGTATAATTAATATTTACTAATTATAATATTAAAGAACATTTTACAAATCTTTAAAAATAATTTAAAGTGTTAATTGATTTTTGTTCGGTAACTGTGTTATTAAACCCAAAGGACCTATTGTTTGTTAAAAATTTTAACGAAATCATCACCATCGTCATTATACTTACATATTTACATACATACATACATAAATCTCACATTTTGTATGGAATTATATAGAATTTCATTTAGATTTTCTCCTCAACTAATATCAGCATTATGTACACACAAACACATTGTCATAAACTTTTTGTATTCATTTATATTGTATAAACTTTATTATTATTTTTATTTTAAATGTTTTCTACCTAGATTATGTGTTTCTGTTTTTTTTTGTTATAAAATCTAAAGGAAACACAACAAGACCTTATATTATTATTGTTGTATTACGAACGTTGTTATATGAATATTTATTTAGGTAAATCAGTCATTTAAAGGTATTAAATTTTTAAAATAATATCCTATATTTTGAGCTTAGTTTTTAAAGTTGATTATTTGTTAAATTTTTATTAAAAAAGTGTCGAAAAACGTTTGAAAAAAAAAAACTTTTCTATTTCTAATATTTAATAGTATAATGATAATTGGGTCGGCGCCGTTAAAGTTTAACCTTGTAAAAGAAATATTTTTTCCTCTACCATCATAAATAGTTAAAGATGTTTACGTTATTATGCCTTTGAATTATTTTTTGTTAAATTTTCAAAATTATTATCATACATTCTACTCCAAAGAAATATCTTTAGCTGAATGTCATTGCTAAGACTATTTTACATGTAGAGGATGATTTAAGATAATAATTAAAGAAGGACTTCAATAAATAACATTTTTATTTTAATGTTATAAAAAGTTTTACTCAACGTAAATCATAACTTTGAAATCGGAATTCAAATGAATTTTTTTTAATTTTTAAAGTGATTTTATTTTTGAAAATATTTTGAGTTTGATTTATCCATGTCTATCCGACAATCCATCTGTCTGCCTGTCTATCCGTTTGTATGCTGAAATCAATATTTATCTAAACTTTTATATAAAGTCCACTTACGAAAATTACTTATGCTATATATAAACGGTTGTTAGATCTTACAACGTTGTCAGTAAAATGTGCAGAAAATGTCTAATAACAGTGTAAACTTACAAAATTTTGTCTTTCAATATTGTCAGTAATGCCTTTTCTGACAATGTTGTAAAAGAAAAATTTAAAATTCAGACGATTGTTAGAAATTTTTTAAACATTTTACTGACAACGTTGTAAGATCTGACAACCGTGTAATCACGGCTATTAGTTGTAAATAATTCAGTGAAAATTTTTCCCTATTGGTCCACTATTGCTTATAGCTACCATAAAAAAGACTCTTCCAAAAATCACTTTATTGTAAATAAATTAAGAATTAATAATGGTGTCGCGAGATATATACAATCTCGCAACAATTGTTATACCCTACACCACTTGAGGGGGAAGATACAAAAATATTCGTCCTATACCCACCTTAAAGTAAACCAATCGGCTTAAAATCGTTTTCTAAGTCGATTAAGAAATGTCCTTTCGCCTGACTGTCTATGTAAACCTTGTGCGCAAGGTAGAGGACGCAATTTTCAAGATAATTTTATGATATTTGGTATACACTCAATTCATACTTATTTTAACTAGATTAATGTTGACATTTAATAGAAAGCACAAAAACTTTTTATTTTTTCCCAGTGTGTAAATTTTATTTTTTCCTTAAAGATCCTTACTAAATAAATGTTTAAAACATATTATTTGAATTAAGACTTAAAATGTTTCTATAATTAAAGATTCATTATACAGGATATTTTCATTACAGTTGAATTAATAATTAATTAGCAGGAGAACCTAATTACAAATGTATGTATTACAAATATTTATGTATACAACAACATACAGACAAGTGTGAAAATGTGTGTGACATACATACATGTATATACATATGTATATAATTATATACATATATTTATGTACATATGTATGTAATTAATGTGCAAATTTCTTTTGAATTACAAATAATTTTTTCATTAAGACCTGGTTCACACTGCGAAACTTTTGTTGAGAAACTTTTGATTTTGTGTGTGAGAGAATGAGACGGTTGATGGTTCTTTCTCCTTCTCTCACACACAAAAATCAAAAGTTTCCCAAAAAAGTTTCCTAGTGTGAACCAGGTCTAACAAATAAATTAGTTTTATAAAATATGCAATGATTTAAAAGAGGAAAAATTATTGCATACTTTTAAGCTCTGTTAATACCTATGTCTACTTTTGTGTATATGAGTGTTAGAGAAGAAGAGTGGGTTTTTGTAACAGTATGTATGTATGAGTGTTAACTTCCGTTTTGCTAAAATCCCCCCATTTTTATTATTGTTTATTTTTTTATTATTTTACAAGCTTTTTATTTTTATTCGTTGATTTATTTGCTGTTTTATATTTATTGTGTTATTTTTTATATACATACAAATATTATGTGTTTAAATTTAAATGTTTATTTGGCACAAAATATTTTTTAAGAAGATTTTTAATATATAAGTTTGAAAATATTGTGGTGTTTTGGATTGTTTATTATAAAGTCTTGTTATTGATTTACAAAATTATTACATTTCTTTTCTATTTTTAGCCAAAAAAAAATTATAAGAAAAGAAGACAAACAAATATTAAAAAAAAAATCATTCTAAACATTATAGCTACAAGCTAAAAAAGTTATATTTACTCAACCATAGTATGGAAAATATTTGTTTAGTTTTCTTTTGCTGCCATTTACATGCATATGTATGTACTTATCTGTTTTTCTATTACAAATTAAAACATACACACATACTCACCTGTCATGGTAGTAAGCGTATTTAAAATAAAATACTGAGAGACCTTTAGGGTCGTTATATTTGCATAGACTTGTAGTGGTTACATTTGTTTGTTTTTTAACTTTGTTGGGTCCACAAGCTAGTCAACAATAGACAACTGAAATATATAGTCTTAAAATATCTACATAATGACAATAAACAGAAATGGAAATTTCTGTAATTTTTAAGTATTTTTTATTTTCAAATTTTCTACACTGAAAATAATCCATGCTCAACTTTACGAAAAAATTTTCGTAATTTCCATTTTCGTAATATTTACAAAAATTTCGTGTAAAATACGAAATATTATTTAATAAATATTATTACTAAAAATAAAACTACAACATTTTTATAAAATTTAAGAAAAAGTATAATATTATTCACGAATTATTTTCATAAAAAAATTGAAAATTCGTGTGGAGAATAATTTTAAACTAAATTTAGAAAATTTATTTTAAAATGAACAAAAATGTTTGAATAAATTAATATTTCGTAAATTTTACCATATTTATTCAAAATTCCCTTTTTTCAATTTATGTAAATTAATTTTTTTCAAGAACATTTTGCATTATACTAAAATATTTCGTACATATTACGAAAGAATTTCGTGGTGCGAAACAACGAACAATTCGTACAATGTACGACATTTTTCGTATTTTTCAAGAATATTTTGCATTATACTAAAATATTTCGTACAATTTCGTATATATTACGAAAGAATTTCGTGGTGCGAAACTACGAACAATTCGTACAATGTACGACATTTTTCGTATACATTAGGCATGGATTTTTTTCAGTGTATAAATAAATTATTAATTGGCAAGTAACTTAGTCTATAGGCTGGTTAATAAAATAGTCTAGTCTATAGATTACTCATTACATTAATTTATAGATCAGTATAAAGACCAATCCATAAACTAGTCCACAGACTATTCGAAAGCTCATGGACCAGTCTATGAACTATGTAGATCATGGGCTAATATACAGGTCTATAGATCAGTCAATGTACTAGTCAATAGACTAGTTTTTACACTAGTCGATCTATCAGTATAAAAACTTGACCATAGGCAAGTCAATAAACCAGTTGAAAGACTAGATCATAGGGTGGTCAATAGACTAAGAAGAATTCTTGCCAATATACTTGTTCATACACTGAAAATAATCCATGCTTAACTTTACGAAAAAAATTTCGTAACTTCTTTTTTCGTAATATATAAGAAAATTTCGTGTATAATATGTTTTTTTTTAAAAAACATAAAAAACATAAAATTTTTTTTTTTTTAATTCGGAATCTTTTTCTAAATTTAAAATAATTGTTTTAAAAGAACTAAAATATTTGTTAAAAAAAATAGTAAAATGAACAAATTTTTTCTAAAATTATATAAAATTATTTTGCATTTTATTAAAATATTTCGTACAATTTCGTATATATTACGAAAGAATTTCGTGGTGCGAAACCACGAAGCATTTCGTACAATGTACAACATTTTTCTTGTATATTAGGCATGGATTATTTTCAGTGTAGAATAATCTTCTTAAATAGTGAAGTCGTCTTAAAAAACAAATTTGAACATGATTAACATTTACAGACAAGAGCAACTAAATAGCAACACAATGCTTTAAAATATTCAAGCAATCTAAGTTAGAAATAAAATTTTAACCTTAAATATGCTGTAATTTCTCACTTTTCTGTTTTAAAAGTAACTGATACCCCAGCTCAGTTTGCTAGCAGGTTGACAGGACACTCAATAATAGCATTCTTCCTTTTTCTATTTTTACTTTAGTAATTTTTCATGCTTGAAGGGGTTTTAAGGCTGAAAAAAATGCTATTTTTAAAATTCCCAAGAAATACAAGTTTCCTTTTTCTACATTTCTTGTTGTTATTGCAAAATTAAAAGTTAAGAAATATGAATGTACAACTGGCTATATAAAAATACAAATGAAAAAAAGAAACTTTGTTACTTTCTATTTCATTCCCATTATAATTTTTCTTTCTTTTTAGCTCATTAAATTAATCATTCAACAAAAATGAATTTACATAATCCGGCTTTTGTACTGGGTCTATTTACAGTATGGTTGAGTCTGATGGATTTCACTATGTCCTTTCCCGCATTGGTAATGCCACGTTTACACAGTAAGTATTGAAATTATTAAATATTTAAGCTTTCACTTCGTATTAAAAATATATTCGTTATTATAATTTTGTATTATTATTGATTTACTCAATAAAATGAATTTGAGTTTTCTATAAATTGCCATTGAATACAATTTGCATAATTTTAATTGCTCATCTTTGTTGGATTTTTTCTTTGTATTCTTGTCTTAACAAATAAGTGGATTATTTATTGATTTCCTTTAAATTTTCCATTTAATTTTTTTCTGTTTAAGAAAGAAAAGGAGGAGTAAAATAATAACAAGAAAAGTAATTTGTTATTGTAAATGTTTTCGATGTTGTAGTTTGTGATTTATTTGTTTGTGTATTTGTTTTAAATTATAGTTTGTATTAGTTGGCTTTAATCCAAATACAATTATTCTATTCTCAAGATTTTTTTTAAACATTGGGTTGTTTTAACCCTTTTAAAACAAATGTTGTTGTTATATTTACGTTATTCGGTTAGTTTAGGGAAACAATAACAAATTATAATATAAGTATGTAATGTAATTGCGGTTTACTTAACTTCATTTTCTTTGATAAAGAAAGAGTAGGGAGAGTTAAAAAGGTCTGAAATTAATTTAATTTTAGATAGATAGATATTTATATTGATAGGTAGATAGATGGATATATAGATAGATAGATAGATAGATAGATAAATAGATAGAAAGATAGATAGATAGATAGATAGATAGATAGATAGATAGATAGATAGATAGTTAGTTAGTTAGTTAGATAGTTAGATAGTTAGATAGATAGATAGATAGATAGATAGATAGATAGATAGATAGATAGATAGATAGATAGATAGATAGATAGATAGAAAAGTTTCATGCAGAATTTGAAGATTTGTCAGATATACGCCACACAGCGTCATAGATGATGGTAGATAGATAGATAGATAGATAGATAGATAGATAGATAGATAGATAGATAGATAGATAGATAGATAGATAGATAGAGAGATAGATAGATAGATAGATAGATAGATAGATAGATAGATAGATAGATAGATAGATAGATAGATAGATAGATAGATAGATAGATATATAGAAAGCCTCATAGATGAAAGTTTGCCCTTTTTTCTTCAAAGTGTTCAGATTACCAACAATATAATAGTCGCGTTTTAAATAAATGTATATTCTCTCAATTATAATTATCCTTTTAAATGGAATTTAAATCATTTAAGTATTTAATTTCCCAATTAAATTCAAACAAAAAGCTTTTTTTCTATACACTGCAGACAAATTGATAATCTGTTTAATTTCCTTTTAGTGGGTTAAAAGTTCATTATGAAATTTACACAGATACTCTCACATACTTACAGATATATTATCAATTTATCATGATTGTGTTGTTTTTGTAACAATAAAAATTTATACATACAGAATTTGTGTGTATGTCCTTTTACCCCCTTTTTTTGGATTATTTCTTAAGAAACCAAGGACAGTCATGCAAATAAATTTCTCCTTATTACAGTCAATATGAAATTGTGCTTTAGAGTATTACGATTATAATGCGTAGTAAAAAGAGATGTTAAAAAATTTAAAATATACAAATTATAGAATGAAATCTGTAATTTTGTAAAATTGGTGTAAATATCAATAGAGACTATTACATGTGTTGTTAAGCTATTAAGTAAATGGTAATTTTTGGTAATTGTTGGTGTTTCATACTACCAACTATTGCAACTCACTGTTGTTATTAATGCAAATTTATTCATACATAATAATTGTATAACTGTGTGTAACAAAAGGATCTTTTAAGGATTCGATTTGTAATAAAATAAAGAAACATTTTCTATAACAAATCATAGAATCTATAAAATGTATTTCACATTTATTCGTATTATAAAAATGCCATAAATTTTTATACCCTACACTACTATAGTGGGGAGGGTATTATACGTTTGTGCTGATGTTTGTAACATACAAAAATATTGGTCCAATACCACCCTTAAAGTATAGCGATCAATTCAGAATCATTTTTTGAGTCGATTAAGACATGTCCGTCCGTCTGTCAGGCTGGCTATCCATGTAAAACTTGTGTGCAAGGTACATACCGCAATTTTCAAGATAATTTGATAAAATTTGGACCAAGCATGTGCACAGGGACGAAGCCTATTGAAAATGGTTGAAATCGGTCCATTATTTCACCTAGCCCCCATACAAACGTACCTCCCGATTTGAACTTTTTATGCCATACAAACCCCCCCTCAAAAAATGTCTTAAACGTCAAAAAACTTGTACCCATTTGTATCGCAATGAAACTCAACAAAACTAACTGTTATCTAAAAATATATCCTTTTCCTGAATTTACCGAGGATCGGTCCATATTTGACCTATGTATATAAAACCTCATTTAGAAATTTTAGTTTTTTTTTATCAAATTGCTTAAATATTTTGAATTTATAGCAATATTCAAAATAAAAGTTTCTTAATAAAAAATAAAAATGTTAAAAATATACTCATGGTGTAGGGTATTATATGGCCATGCCCGACTATACTTTCCTACTTGTTTTTTTAATATTTTGCATAATATTTTACAAATATTGATTTAAACGATACAAGGGAATAAAAGTATCAGCTGAAGTATAACATAATAACGTATGTAACTTTAAAAAAAGGACCTTTAGAAGTTAACAAAAATTAAAATAAATTTAAATTTATTTGTTGTATATTTAACAATTTACACCTAGGAGATATTTATTAATACATTTTGTTGTTTTTATTTAGAGAAATATGTATGTAAATTTATATATATTTTATAGTGGTTTAAAAATAAAACTACTAAATAGGCACAACTGTCGTAAAGCGATTACACATGAATTGACTAATAGATATTTGTCATCGTCATATATTAAGCATGTTGAGTATCTATTTAAAACCGACTCAAACATGCTGACATTTAACAGCATGTGTGAAAGTGTTCCTGCCATTGTGTTGAATGAATGGGTCTTGTCTAGCTAATAGACATTAGACGATATAGACTTGTCGTACATTATTGTTTTCATAGATTTTTACTGCACCATTATAAAATAATAGCAAAGTGGATTACACTGATTACTGACACATGTCTTCTTATACCACATTTCTGTTGTTTTTCCATTGGTTAACATATATATACACATACACATATAAAGCTACAGTTTTGTTCGTTTGAATAAAGGCAGTTTAAGGTATTTTTCTAAAAATATAAACTTTAATTTAATTTTCTTCAGTGTGTGTGTTTTTTGCGTTGCTGCTTAACAGCTTAAGTTTTATACAATAATTTTACCACCCACCCACAAGAATTATGTTAATAATGTTACAAAAACTGTCAGCTTAATTTGAAATGCGTAATATTATCATGTTATTTTTAAATGAAAAACACATTTTTATTTTAAATTTCCAGGATCCGTCGAAGCAGAATTGGAAACAAATAACAAGAATATGGGTTTTCCACAGGTAAGTTTAGGTTACACTTATTTTACAGAGTATAATCTAATAATAAAATCAATAATTTGTTTTTAACCCTAAGACTGATGATGATGTTTTACAATTGGAACAATTACGTGAAGTTCATAATGACGAGATGGGCAACTTTAATCATCAAAAGAAGGATGAATTAGTGGCTGATGAAGTGGTTCCTTTAGCTGTGCAAGATTCTTTACCCGAACTGGAACAACAGTTAGAATCAGCTAAACCAGATATACCAAGCACTCAAGGTCCTGCCCAGGTTGGTGTGGAAAATGTGGGTGAAACTCCGGAAGTACCGGCCAATGAGCCCAAAGGCATGGGTGCCCACCGTCCACCCACTTTACAGATACATGATGGCGGCAAAGTTGAAAATAATGGTGACAAACCCAAAGCAAAGGTAAATGTTGTTAATAGTTCTTCCAAATACTTTCCAAATTTTCAGTTGAGAGGAACTTTATAATGAACAAACTGCTTCTTAGTGCCGTTTGGGTGGTATGCATGGAGCCGCACGTTTAGTCTATGGCCAAAACCCCGAAGTTCTTCCCACAACTACTGCTTCCACCACAACATCTACTACAACCACCACTACCACAACAACACCAGCTCCTGAAGCAAATTCTGCCGGTTCGGCCGAAGATGAGACGGACGATGATGAGGATGACAGTGATGATGGTGGCAATGAAGATGAAAAATCTTCAGATACAGTAGATGAAGCCGTGGAAGCACCAGTAGAGGGACCATCTGAAAATCAAACTCCCCCTGAGGGCGGGGAGGCCCCTCAAGAAGTGCCAGAAGCACCTGAAAATCAAGAGTTACCCGAGGAAACTCCCGTTACACCAGCACCAGCTCCTCCACAACTACATCCCATGAGACCCATTAAATCCAATAAGAAAACTAATAAAGAGGAAGAACCCGAACGCCAGCTAATAGGTGATGTTATTGTAGATGAATCGGCTCTACGTAAATCAGCTGCTCGTCGTTCGGTTGCCCATATGACTCCCAAGGTTTTTATATACATATAACATAAGAGCATTTAAGAGTTTCTTTAAAATACTAGATCTAGAGTTCCTCGTTATGATATATAGAGGATTTTTAGTTGGCTTTAGATGCATTCAAATAAAACCCAATCGGCTTAAAATATACAATTATTACAATTACAAACAGCAAACAAAATTATTTTGCACTCAAAATATAACCAAAAAAGCTTTATTTCGTTCTTTTCTGATTTCCAAAGCTTTTAATACAAACAAGTAAAATCTATAAAAGCGTTAAAACTAACAATCTATATTTTAAATTTCCCTACAGACCGCTGAGAGTTTGTTGAGACATGGCAATGGTCAATATTCCTCATTCGATATGGCTCAATATGTTTTCTGGACAGGCGATGAGGCTGGTGTGGCAAGAGCAGTAGAAGAGTTAATACAACAGGATTTGGTAAATTTTAAAGTTTTGGTTATAATTTTCAATATTTATAAATTTGTTCGAAAATTTCAGATGACTCGTGAAGATGCTCTGAAATTCTTGCATGAAATACGTGTCGGTATTGAGTATTTGCAAAAATCCTATGCAAATCGTATATTCCCCGAGGAAATCAGACACAATACCATTAAGGTTAGTAATTGTTTTTCCAGAAAAACATTCAATTTTTTAATATTTACTTTGTATCTTACAGAAAAGTTATATACCCCAGACATTGCCTACCACAACAACCACCACATCCACTACCACCACAACTGTTAAACCAACTTTACCTTATTTGAATTTGGAACAGAATGTCGATACCGACAGTATAAATCTTGCTAAAACATTGGACAGTATTTCTTTGTGGCACAAATTACAGGCCATGAATAATGCCGAAGGCAGACAAGGTATGTATTGCTTATTTGTGTATAAAAATCTTTTACAAGACCTATTTACTTATGACGTTTTACCAACTAGATATTACAGAATATGAAAGCGAAACTAGACGTCCGAAAATAACCGACTGTCAGCATAAGGAATATAATTTGGAGGAAATTATCTACAAATTAGCTCGGGTAAGTGTGAGAACTATGATTATAAATGCCAGATAATGATCATACTATCAGAAAGTCTTTTCTGATCATGCTATCTCCATGTGAATGCTGGTAGACTCTAATAAGGTTATCTATATAAACGAAATCAGGCTGCAATCATCTTCTTTTCTGAAAACTTTTCAGACTCTGATCATCATACCTTAATCAATTTTTCTCTATAAAAAATAAACTAAACTGTGATCATAATCTTTTACAGAAGGGAAATCACACTGTAATCTGTCTTATTCTAAAGAAAAGAAGACACACTCTGACGATCTGATTACCAATAGAAAAGATGTCTGACTTTGATTATTGCCACCATTGTGATCAGAAATAATCAGACTTCCTATAATAATTTTAAAAGACAACATTTTTGACTCTGATCACATTTTCTTCAATATAAAAGATGTCGGGATCTTATTGTTTTTTGCTATTATAAAAATGTGTCAGATTTTTGATCGCTTTTTAAAATATAAAATTTGATTCAAATCATCATTTACACTATTTTTTTATAGAAAAGAAGTCAGACTGTAATCAGAAATAAACCAATTTCTAATCATATGTTTATATAGGAAAAAAGTCACACTGTAATCGTCATTTTCTGTTCAGACTCTGGCCATCTTTTTCTAGAAAAAAATTTCAGAATTTGATCACATTCTTCTGAAGAAAAAACGTCAGATCGCCTCTTCTCATTTTCTAATAGTAAATATGACAAAGTGCGGATCGGAGTAAGGTTCAGGTTATACTCTTTAAAGAAACTGATCTATAGGCTAAATGTTAGCATTTACTTAAAATTTTTATAATTTTTAATTTTGATTACATTCTTTTATTGAAAAGATGTCAGACATCGCTTTTTCTCACTTTTCAATAGAAAATAAGACAAAGTATAGCTGTCATTAAAAGATGGCCGATCGATGTCAGGTTCAGGTCATTACTTCTTTCGATTTCGGAATTTGATCATATTTTCTCATTGAAAACTTTTCAAACTTTAACATTCTTTTAAAGACACTAATATAAATGTTGGTATCTACTCAACATTTTTATTATTTTTCATTTTAGATAATGTTTACAGAATCTTTAGCTCATGGAGATGAAGCTCAAAGAGAGATACAAAAACTAATGGACTTCTTTGAAAGAG
Source organism: Lucilia cuprina (assembly GCF_022045245.1). Lineage (NCBI taxonomy): Eukaryota > Metazoa > Arthropoda > Insecta > Diptera > Calliphoridae > Lucilia > Lucilia cuprina. The sequence continues at coordinate 4,242,451 of NC_060952.1, forward strand.
AACATGAATTGGGTATCATACCATTGGACTTAGAACAGAAAGTTATACGTAAGTTCAAACACATTATATTCACAATAAATGTTTATTTATAAAAAAATATATCGCTTGTTTTCAATATATAGATGTCCTGTTGCAAGCTTTATCTGATACTTTAACCGAAAAGCCTGAATTGTGGCCCGCAGCACAATATCCCTACAATCGGCTCTTGCGTTCATATGCTCATATGAATTATGCCCGACCCAGTCCCTCTAATGTTTAAAACATTGGAATGAATGACACTTTGTCAAAATAAATATAATATAATATAATACAACTATAATCAAATCAACCAAGTTACAGCATACAAATTTATATTCTATATTAAAGAAATCAATAAAATCAAAAACACTTTTTTAAAGAACGTAAAAGATAAAAACTCCATCAAGTTAACACCAAACTCTAAATCTGATACAGGCGCTTAATTAATAGAAAAAGCTTTTTTCCAAACAGCTTTAGAATGTGTGTTAAAATATTTTTTTTAAATCACTCACACTCACGTGCTAACTCCGTATTAAATAAAAAGGATGTAAAGAATTTATTGAAAGAATAGGATCAAAATCAAAATGATTATATTTATATTTAAAAATAAAAAAATATATTAAAATATTGTCCTTATATGTATATTATCAAATAATATATTGTAAATTAATTAGTTAATCTTTTGTTTAATGTATTGGTGTTTTAAAAACACTAAAACAATTTTATAATTTATCATTGTTTTCTTTAAAGCGTTCACATTATGTGGAGAGTAAAAATGAGAATTTCATTTTGTTTTGTGAATTAAAAATAACTGGAGATAAACTCATAGAGTTTAAAGAATCACAAAAAAATAACCTTTATGTGAGCACATTATTGATATACTTTTTTAAAACGTAGATAAATTCACCGTATTATTTATTTTAACTCAAATTTATTGTAAACTATTATGAAAATATAAAATTCCAGGAATTTTTTAAACAAATGTCAGACTAATTGTTATGAGCTTTATATGTCACATTGTATAATTGTAAATGAAATTTATTTTAATTAAATATTATATATATTAAATCACAATTGTAGATAACAAGTATATTAGTTAGTAATACGGAGTTTAATCAAAAGGAAACAAACACTGAAACAAATTCTTAATAATTAAATTTAACATACAACTTTAAGAGCAACTAAAAATCAAATAATAATGAAATAGTTGTTAAATTAAATGCATACAAATAAACATAATTTTCCTTCCTTATATGTACTACTTTTGTTCTACATACAATACATACATATATTCTTATTTCTGTTTAAAGCTATAAACCAATAAAATATATAATAAACTAATTTTAGTTTTAGTTAATAATAAAAAACCATAAATATTTTTGTTTTCTTCTAATTGAATGTAAGAAGTAACTAACTAACTAACTAACTAACTAACTAACTAACTAACTAACTAACTAACTAACGAACTAACTAACTAACTAACTAACTAACTAACTAACTAAATAACTAACTAACTAACTAACTAACTAACAAACAAACAAACAAACAAACAAACAAACAAACAAACAAACAAACAAACAAACAAACAAACAAACAAACAAACAAACAAACAAGCTAACTAACTAACTAACTAACTAACTAACTAACTAACTAACTAACTGACTAACTAACTAACTAACTAACTAACTAACTAACTAAATAACTAACTAACTAACTAACTAACTATCTAACTAAATAACTAACTAACAACCAAGCAAACAAACAAACAAACTAACTAACACAGCTAACTAACTAACTAAATAACTAACTAACTAACTAACTAACTAACTAACTAACTAACTAACTAACTAACTAACTAACTAACTAACTATCTAACTAACTAACTAACTAACTAACTAACTTACTAACACATAAACGACTAAACTAACTAACTAACACATAAACGACTAAACTGATATTTTAAAATTTGACGGATGTATATATCAAAATGTTAAAGTCCTTCAACGCGGTCTATAAGAGTGCTATATTCGGCTGTGCCGAATCTTATATACCCTTCACCATTGTGAAATAATTAATGATTCGGATCTCGCCGATATCTAGGATCCTCTTAAAACTGATTTCAACAGACAGACAGACGGACATGGCTTAATCGACTCCGCTATCAGAGTCCAAAAATTTATATGTATTATAGAAATTACAAACGGAATGACAAACTTATATATACCCTTCACACGAAGGTGAAGGGTATAAAAATAAGTACATCAAAAAAGCAAGTAAGAAATTATTATCGGGCAAGGCAGACCATATAATACCCTACACCTGTTACAAAAAGTAAAATGTGATTATGTTTTCATAATAAAACATTTAAGTTGAACTGTACCTTGCCTCAGATGTACTTAAGCCATTTACTGTTGAATAAAACTGAGGACATTTAAGTCAAATTTTGAAGGAAGCTTTTTATAGGGGCTAGGGTCAAATGATGCCCTGTAATTAAATTTTCATTGAATTATCTCCAAAAATGCGACCTGTAATTTGATTACAAGGTTTACAAGCCTTATTCGGGGGTACAGTTCTATGGAGGCTAGGAGAAATAAAGAAGCGATCTTAACAATTTTCAATATGCTTTGTCCCTGGAGCATTTATTCATACAATCAGGTACCAAATTTCATTGAATTATCTTCAAAATTGCGACCTGCAGTTTGATTACAGGTTTACAGGACGGACGTTAGGTTAACGTTAGTTAAATCTATTAAGAAAATGATTCTGAGCCGATTGGGTATAGGACCAATATTATTGTGCGTTACAAACATCAGCAAAGAGTTTACTAGCCTACATGTTAAGAGGTTTTCGTTATAAGTAAACTACTGGCTAACTAACGAAGTCATAAAGCCCGACTTCGGTTCAACCCCAATGAATGCTCTAGAAATAAGAATTCCAGATTTATTTTTTACAACAAAAGCACATTTATTTTTCGAACTATTTTCGAAAATTTTTATGCATAAAATATTACATCAAAAATATATTTAGTTAATTATAACCTAAAATAATTTTCATCCTTCTAGATGAAGTCTTTAAAATTGACACATACAATTAATCATAAAACTGGCAACATAATCTTTTTAACAAATAAAATAACATGATAATAGGCAGAATCTTCACTTAATCTAGAAATCCAGAATTTTAATTTTTATTCACAAAAATAAGTACTCCAAGTCCATATCCATTGATTTTACTTTCCATATTCTTCAATATCTTCAACTGTTACGGAATCTGTACTGGATGTGGAAATAATCAAAGCTTTTTCTGAATCGGTTAAATTTATAAATTGATTTTTATTCTCCAACTCGCGTTGTATCGATGACAGCAAATCGGGTGAATAGGCTTTTGAGTCACGATGTAACATAAAACTATCTCTGGCTTTAAGATGAAGACCCTCATTTATTTCCTCCACTTCACGATCTTCTATAGTTTCCATTTTCATAGAGTGACGCTTTTTGCGCATACGTTTTGAGCCACGTGTTATAAGCATTACAGCAGGTGATTCATAGGGTAAAGCTTGTATAACAGTTTGTAAAAGTTTGGGAGGATTTTCAGGGGTCTTAGGATTACCAATAACCACATCTGCTTGTTCGGAACTACGGGCTCTTTCTTCTTTTTCACGGGCGGCATTTTTGCGCATTAAAGCTCGTGCTCGCTTCTTCAATATAGCCTGTGCATTAGGATAGTAGGCGATGACTTCATTAAGATCACTTTTTGACAAGACAAACAGATTAGCATAACCCTTGGAACGTACATCTGCAGTTCGCCGATCGGCACCATTTATACCCAACAAACTGATTTCACCAAATACTGAACCCTCCGAGAGAGTAGCTAAGACAGTATCACTGTTCGGTCCTCCCATTACTTGAACTTGTCCTAATTTTATAATATACATCTCACGACCCACCTCACCTTTACGACACACATAGTCACCGGGTAGAAAGGTAACAGCTCTCAATTTTAATACCAAATCTCTGAGTAAAGCTTCTTCACAATCGGCAAATAGTTGCACTTTTGACAGGGTTTGTATGTGTACCGATATGGCTATATCAGTTTTAAGATTAATCGGCAAAGAGTCTAATATATTTGATTCGTCTAAGGTACGCTGCTGATCCCAGGTAAATTTAAACCACATTTTTACTCGCTTCTGCACATCTTGGGGAAGATTTAAACGTCTCATGTATTCTAAGGTCTCATCTTCTAGTTGCCGGTATTCATTTTTAGTTCTAGTGGCCGTGGATATAATGTCACGTATTTGACCGATCAATAAGGCGAATACGAAAACGCCCATTAACCAGGCAGCGGTCATGAAAACATATTCTCCTTCTCGTTCCGGTTTGGGATTCTTACCTGGAATAAAATAAGAGATGGATTTATTTTTGGAAATAAGTAGTTGATCATGTCAGACTAATTAACATCATACATGTCAATTTTTAGAAGGCAATTGATCGATAGTATAGGAATATAATTTGAAATCTATTTGAATCTATTTTAGAAGACAAATTGATTTTTTAACAGAAAACCATAAAAGTTATAATTGGATCTGGTGCTGGATTTTCTACTTACCTATAGACGTTGCCGTTTTTGTAGCAAATGCAAAACATCTGACATAGGGATGTCCTTTGCCGCTAAAAACCCAACGATTTACGCCCAGACCTGAAACTAAAACAGTTAAAAAAGTTACTCAGTAAAAAAGTTTAAACAACGAACCTTGATAATCACTATAAGCGTAATATAGTGTTGCAGTCAAATGAATCATGTACAGCATATAAAGTAGAGTTTTTGCGATACGAACCTGCGATTAAAACAGATAACAAATCTTTAATACCAATACCTCATAAACGTCAATGTTTTCATACAATAACTTACAATATGTGGTGAAGATATAACACGATCCAAAAGTTTAAAAAATTCCCAAAAACTTTGTATCTTTAGGAAGCGAGGAAATCTTAAATATACGGCCTTAGTGCCATATTTGAAATATAACAACTCCAAGGGCAGCAATGATAAAAGATCCAACTGCGTTATAAATTAAACATTATTATAATTATTTTTCAATAAAATTTTCTTTTATCCAAACTTACCTTGAACTGCAGCTTTCGCATATAATTTTTCCGAGTGAGATTTTTATCCTTGACCCAAAAACCCTCAAACAAATACATTATACGATGTTTGAAAAACACCACATCCACAAGATATACTATATCAGCACAGAAATCCATTATCAACCACATATTTGTATTTTCGGGTGTTTGAAAGGGAAATGTTGATCTCAAGGGTATAACCCAGGCATTATAGAGAAACGATATGGAGACCACACACAACCAGGATATATACATTTTACCCTGAGGATCTAAGGTCTTTTGATTGTCATTGCTGCTGCAGAGACTAGAACAAAGCCAAACATTGGAACGAGGTGTATCAGCCACAAATAAAGGTTTTTTATTGGGGGATTGTTGGGGAGTTATTATAGCAGATCTTTTGCCTGGTGACTGGACATTACGGTTGATTAAATTGCGTTTGTTATTTAAAGGTGGTGGTGGCGGTGAGGGTGAAGAAGCACTACTGCTGGGTGTGGGCGGCATTTCTAAACGTGTTTTCATTTTATTGGCTCTAGCTGTAAAACGTCTTACCAAATGTCTAACTTGATCTCTTAAAAACTGCTCATCCTGCGAATCTAAACTACCGGCACTAGACAAACGATTAATGCTTACATTAACAGGCGCATCAGCATCCACACGATCTACCTCACTATCCATAAGTGCTCCCATATTTTGTTCTTCATTGGGTATTTCGGGCATTTCATCGTAACAGATCTGTACATCTTGTTCATCCTCATCTACCAAGGGTTGATTACTAGAACCAAAACTTTCGGTTTGCGGAGAGTTTTGCACACCAGAATCTTCTAAGTCTAGTAATACCTTTCCCGTAGCTTTGGTAATAACGTCTTGTGAGGGTTGCATTTCAAATGATTCCTCATCTTGTCGTTTCAAATCTTCGATAATTTGACCCGGTAAAGTACAGGGTGCTGTGCTAGCAGTTGAAACCCTTCTAGGCCTAACCTCTGCCAATGGAGGTGGTGATGGTGCAGCAGCGCTTAAAACCCTTCTCACACTTTCTGGACTTACTAGAGGTTTCTCATTTTCATATTTTAAAATATGTTTAACCAAAGCATGAGTACTTTCCACATTTGAGGCAGCATTTTCTGCCTCCAAACAACCTATGCGGCCATTACGAAAATACAAACGTGAATTAATGAATCTGGGAGAGCCTGGTTTCTTTTTGCGATTGCGGAAAGAATTGATTTTATAGTTAATGCTTTTGGCAGAATTCTTGCGTGACATGCTTTTAGGAGAAGGAGACTTATTCTCCTTATTCGGACTACCCTCAACTTTGGAGCGTTTCTTTTTCATTTCTGCTTTATCTAGTTCCTTCTCTTCACGCAACACATTTTCCGTGGCCGTTAGAAAATCTTCTATTTCCTTTATATCTTTGGAAATTTCCTCTAAACTTTTCCTAACGGTGGCCTCCTTTTGGCTGGGCGATGAATAGCGAGCCTCATAGTTGTGAAAGGGTTTTGTGTTGATAACATTCTGCATAAAGGCATGACGCTCTAAAGTATCACAGAATAACGGTGACTTCGAACGTCGCATTTGATGGTTGCGTATGGGCGGTGAGGTCATACGTTTCGGTTGTGTGCGATCTAATTTCGATTTAAAATCTTCGTAGGGAAAATTTTCCAATATATTCGGTGATGATTTTAGCAATAGTTGTGTTTCATTACCACCAGCTGTGGCCGGCTAAAGAAAATATTTAATAAGAAAAATTTCGATTAAAATTTATTAACTTTTCGAATTAAAAGATCCGTTAGCTATGAGTTTTAGCAATAAACTAAACAAAATAGCTTGAAATAAATGTTTAGCACAAAGTGTGTGTAAATGCGGAGAGTGTACGGTCTGATTAGTTAATGGTGGTGGAGAGCTAGAAGTGGTCAGCGGTGTTATAATGTTTAGTTAGTTTTTAAACTTGTCTGTTGACAATGGGCCAATCGTGTTTGGAATTTCAATTACTTTAAATGTTTTGACTGCCAGTAAGTAGTTGGGGGAGAGAATGAGTAAGAAACCCAGTGAATAAATCAATATGATTTCGATGAAACACATTTAGATTCTTAATTTTGGAATAAATGTTTAGCAAACAAAAAAAAAACTACATATAAGATAGAGAAGGAATATTAAATCCTATGGCCAAATTGTTGAAGGATTTTAATTCCAACAGCATGAGGTCAATGAACTGAATTGTTTGGCTAAGGGTTACCTACATTTTTTTATTTCTTTTAAATATTTAGTATAAAAAAACGCAACAAAAATTTGAAATGAAATGCTCACTGGGTAACAACTCCCAACACTTGCATTTTGTTGTCTGTACTCATCAGAATATTAATAAAAAAATTTCACTAATATGAACTCAATAAATTTTCTTAATTTATTATTTTGTTCTTTTTTTGAAATAAAAAGTTTTTAGCTTAAACATAGTTTCAAGGTAAAAGGTCAAATAAAAAGCGGAAATTAAATAAAATTGAAGCAAAAACTTACCCTACGTAAACGACCCATATTTTCCATTTTATCATAAAACCAGCTGCCGATGTTAAAATTGTTTACATTTAATTAAAAACACTAAAATTAAATGAAAAACATTAATAAAATGTTAAAATTTATAAAAACAAGTTTTTTTGTGCAAATTATATTTAATAAATTTGTGACCAGACGGTCAACAAGATACAATTATTATTATTGAAAACAAACGCACAATCAAACCAACATATGGTAAGTTATTGATTTTTCCAATGTAAGCGACAATTATTTTTTTGTTTTTTTTTGCTTCTTGTCAATAAATTTAATTCGCAACAAATACTGTTTAATTTTAAAGCAAAATAATTTATTTATATCAAATGTAATTCAAATAATTTTAAAGTAATATTTTATTTACCATTGATATTTTTGTTTTAGATGTTATATGTAATTTAACTTTATTCCTTTGTTTTAGTCACTTCTGGCTGCCTCTTATCAGTTGTAAGTTTTACCGTCAAATAACTTTATTTGCCACCGACAATTTGCGTTTGTTTGTTTTCTTTCCTATTTTTGTCAAAACGATTTTCTCTTAATTTTCTTTAAAAGGAAAATCGCTTAATTGCGCATGTCATTAACTGCATTTCTAATGTTTTGTTTTGCTCGTTTGTTTCTAAACATAACAACTTATTGAATTTTTATTGAATTGTTTCTAGCGTGGAATGTAAGTAATTGTTGAGGTTGTTATTAGGGGTATTCAATTGTAGTAGAAAGATCTCAGAACTTAAGAAATTACGCTTTTAATTAAAGTTGTAATAATAAGCTAATATGAAATCTGCATCCGTATAGATATCGTAGTCGATGTCTGCATGTTGGTTAAGCCGGCTTTACACGATCACACAAGTAATATGATCTGTCAAAATTTTGTGTAGAAGAGTACGAATGGTATCGTGTAAACACAATATGAAAGACCTGGTTCACACTGGGAAACTTTTGATGAGAAACTTTTAATTTTGTGTGTGAGAGAAAGAGATGGTTCATATTTCTTTCTCTTTCTCTCACACACAAAAATAAAAAGTTTCAAAAAAAAGTTTCCTAGTGTGAACCAAGTCTAATAAAACCATCACACATTGAGAGAGAATACGGATGGAAAATATGACAGTCGTATGACTCTCTTCATTTTTTGAAATGATTCAAAGAACAAGCAGGTCAGGGATGTATTCCCCTTAAAATTCAATTTCTTTATCTCTTAATCAATTTCTCAATTTCTTAATCATCAATAATTTCATAAATAACGGAGATATGATAAAAAATCCGAGACAATCTCTGAAAATTTCATAAGAAATTCGAATGTTTGTTTAGGAAAGTACAAGAAAACTACACACAGCGCAATTATAATTAACGTATAGAATGTAGGGTTCTATAAATCGACTTTCGAATAATCGAACAATAGACTTTTTGTCGAAAAAAGTCGAAAAGTCGAAGTCGTCTATTTTGTTCCAAAAAAGTCGATAACTCGACTATCGTCTATGAAAAAAGTCGAAAAGTCGACTTTGTAAATAAAAGTCGAAAAGTCGGAAAGAGTCGAAAAAAGTCGAAAAGTCGAAAGAAGTCTAAAAAAGTCGAAAATAGTCGGAAATAGTCGAAAAAAGTCGAAAATAGAAAGAAGTCGAAAAAACTCAAAAAATTGCAACAAATAGAAAAATATAAATAAATTTTTTTATTAATAATAAATAATAATATAATGTTAAATGGCAACATTATAAATTTTTAACTCTGGTCGGAAAAAGTCGAAAAGTCGGAAAAAGTCAAAAAAAGTCGAAAAGTCGACTATTTATAAAATATTAAAAGTCGAAAAATCGACTTTTAATAGAATGAAAAAAGTTGAAAAGTCGACTTTTCATAAAATGCAAAAAGTCGAAAAGTCGACTATAGTCGAAAAGTCGACTATAGAACCCTAATAGAATGGGAATGTGAAGCTGTTAAGGCAAGTAAAGTGAGCAAGATGCTTTTTTTTGACGAAGCCTATTGAAAGTGGTTCAAATCTGCCCATTATAAGCCTTGATAATCTTGCCAAATTTCATAAATATCGGGCCTCATTTAAACCTAGATCCCAAAACAAAGCCCACTTCAAAAAATGACTTGACTGTCCAAAATTCACTAAAAAATCTCTTTTATCTATTCATTAAATTTTATCAGTATCGGACCATATTTATTGATTTGTTTTTGTTTTAAAACATTTAATTTGAAAAGTTTTTATGACATACAACAATACGACATCGATTGTGAATTTGATAAATTAATTTAAAACAAAATGTAAAGAAATTTGCCTTTGTCTTATTTGTCTTTAATTCTGTATATCTTTAATATACTGGCTTTCGTAACACCTTTTTAGAGCACCTTAATGAACCTAAAATAAGCGATTAATATCTTTATTAAAACGGGGAAAGTCTGTTAACAAAAAAGATGGGTCCTCTAATTTCTAACCAATAGATACGATGTGTTATCTATCTTTACTTCTAGGTCTGCAGCAGATATTGTGCAAATCAATAGAGGTTGTACAAAACAATCTGTGGACCTTGAAAAGGGAAATACTTTTTACCAGTTCTTATTCCAAAATAGATTATCGTGGAAATCGTTCAGTGAACCATGCTGATCAGCACAAAACATTAGACCTTTATAACCAACTAAAGAATTTTCTATTATACAATTCTCTAAATTTATAAAATCTAATAATGTCTTATTTATTATTATCCTTATATCTTAAAGTACAATTTCTATTTTTAGCAAAAGAAATGAATCAAACATCCAGATCTTACAGCTACTTTTAATCTAACTGACTAGCACTTAAAACCCAATAACCACTCGTAAAACCACACAAAAAATCGAAAACAATTGCGATAATAAATAAATTTACTCTTAGATGAATAAACAGTAGGATCTCGATAATTTGAATCAGTTAAGTATTAAATTTTATGATGAATGTTTAAGAAAATATATGATAAATGACGCTCAATATTTAGATTTTTTTTTATAAATCTGAAAGTATTGGTTGTAAAAGAATAGACAATTCGAAAATGTTTATAAAATAGGTTTTACTGTTCAAGTCAACATTCCTTAACACAAATCCTTACTTTCTACACACTTTCTTTACATGTTAATCTACAATTACTTAAGGGCAAATTGGCTAAGGCGTCAAAAGGCCAAAAAATATTGAAAAAAGAAAGGTTGTTAATTTGAATGTGAAAAAGTGTTGCCTTTAGTTTCTAACCCCTTCGTACTAGTAGAAGTGATAATTTTTTTTAATCAACAAATGCATTCAATTTGTTCATTCAAACGCGCACATGCCATATGAGTAGGTTGGAAGACATACTACTTATTATTTATTCACTTGTTGAAAGAAGTTTTTTGAACACACATTTAAATATTACTTTTCGGTAAAGTTGCTAAAACAATTGCCAGCTAATAACATTTAATCTACTTGTAGAAGAGAGAAAGGGTTGAAAATACATAACACAGAGAAAATTTTGTAATGGAATTTTAAAGCGAAAAATAATAAAACATTTCTCCTGTTTTTAAAATTAAAATTAAATCATTGAATAAATACATTTATAACTGTTACTTTAGTAGCTTTTTCTGAAATTTAAACTACAGTTAAATCATTACACAATGTCTGGTTATTTTCTATCTTAGGGTCAACTTGACAGTTTTCATACAAAAAATGTTTTAATCGACAGAATAACTTTCGGTTTTAACGATAACCGTAGGTGGAGTTAACGGGGCTAACAATTTAGTTTAACTTTTGTTTAAGTTTTGAGACTTACTAATCAGCTAAAACATACATATTTTTATAATTTAGTTTAATATATGTTTCAAAACTTTATTAATGTATTTTTTACAACAAATTTCTCTCTGTGTATTTATTTAGTTCTTTTTTTTGCCTAAACATAATTGCTTTTAGAAGCTGTTCTTTTTTATGTGGATTTATCTTATATATGGTCCTTTCAACAGGACAACTATAAAAGCCACAGACAAATCTTCGAACAGTATTCAGTTTTATTTCACATCTCGTATTCTAAATACAAACAAGGAACTCAAAAATAGTTTGAAAACAAATTTAAAAGAAACTTATTTAGTGTAAGTGCTTATAAAGTGAATTTAAAAATAAAATAGCAACAATTTTATCAGCTAAAGTTGCAGAACTAAGCGTTTGAATATAAATTTTCAGTTCTAGTTCAGTTCTAGTACAGTTCTAGTTCAGTTCTAGTTCAGTTCTAGTTCAGTTCTAGTTCAGTTCTAGTTCAGTTCTAGTTCAGTTCTAGTTCAGTTCTAGTTCAGTTCTAGTTCAGTTCTAGTTCAGTTCTAGTTCAGTTCTAGTTCAGTTCTAGTTCAGTTCTAGTTCAGTTCTAGTTCAGTTCTAGTTCAGTTCTAGTTCAGTTCTAGTTCAGTTCTAGTTCAGTTCTAGTTCTAGTTCATTTCAAGTTCAATTCAGTTCTTGTTCAGTACATTCTAATTTTTTTTGAAACCCAGTAGATTATGCACCCGAACTATTTTTTTATTTATTGTATGATTTCCGTTTGCCCAAACAAAAATCCCACTTTATTGGTTTTAAACTTTACTACTGGGAAATATCTTAGACACAAACCATCTAGCATAAAGATGCCATACCAAATTAATAATAATTCCCCTAGTTTATGATTTTGTATTCATAATAGCGTCATTGGAAATTTTACTGTCTCAGCAAAAATTTCCTTTTTTTACCCTACACCACTATAGTGGGAAGTGTATATATTATACGTTTGTGCTGATGTTTGTAACAAACAAATATATTGGTCCTATACCCAATTCAGAATCATTTTTTGAGTTGATTAAAGGACATGGTCGGCCATGCCCGACTATACTTTTCTGCTTGTTTGTGAACTTAGAATTGGTGCAATTGTTTTTTTTTTCTCATTTAAAGATTAAACGTTTTTCTGTGCAAAAATATATCTTTAATATATTTTAATAGTTGTAAATTTCCGTTTAAAATGTACTCTTTGATATTTCATTGTAGCTTGAAAGTGAAACCCTACAACCAACATGTTGCGTATTGTGATTTTGCCTTTGTTAATTTTCTTGTTCTCCATGGCATGTATGGGTCAAACATTTCAATATTCCAGAGGCTGGACTAATGGCAAACGGGCTGGTGTGGCTACAACATTAAATAATCTCTTGCACAACAAAGAAGATGATGGCATGTCCGAATTGTTTGAAGTACAGGAAGCCAATGAAAGAAGATTGGAAAGGTAAATTAGAAATGAACAAAAAAATACTTATTTTTTACACACAATTCATTAATAATCTATTTATTAATTGCTTTTTATTTTAAGATGTCTATCACAACTCCAACGTTTCGTAAGAAATCCTTTACTTTTACACACAACTGCTGCATTGGCGTTAAATCCCGCCGCCCCATCATCTAGTCAAAGTAGCAATAGCAACAACAACATGAACAACATTCCATATGGCAGGAATCATCAATCAAATGAATTGTTTGAAGAACTTGGTGCCGCTGGCACAATAATCGATACAAATGATTATGCGAAACATTAAAAAATATTTTCAAACTCTTTCTACTTTAACCAACATGTTTACGAGAACAATGATGACGATTATGATGCTACTGGTGAAAAGGATAATGTTTATATTAGGATTTCAAACGAAAGAACTTTATTATGATTGTTATACATACACACATACTATGTAAAAAAACAAACAAAATATTAGCAAAAAATTAAAAGCTACAAAAAAATTAAAAAAAAATTAAATTAAAAAATTTATAGAAATTTACAAAAAATATTTTTGGCTGGTTTGTAAATATATAAAAAAAAACTTTTGTAAATAACTTTTACTTATACGAATTTAACTCAATAAATAAATGTAATTAACTACAAATAATTAAAGAGAAATATTTCATTTTTTTAATAAATTCTTCAAATCTCCACTATGCTCAAAACTTTAAAATCGAGAAGATTGTGTTTTAAAAAATGTAAATGCATAAAAATTATGGGCAAATTTAAAGATACTATGCCACCTTCCCTACTGCTAGTCAGTCAATATATTATCTTAATATTCACATTGATTACCGGCGGCAAGTGTTGATCTACTCGCAAGTTACGAGTTGTCGCCACCCTGCAATATTGAGCAAAATACTACTACTACGGAGGTTGATATCATAGCCTCCGTGGAGGAAATGAAGTTGAAGTGCTTTACGTGAGTACCTGGAGTGTTGCCCTATCTCATGGTGGTACTTCTTTAACCAATGGGTTAGTAAAATATAAAGAACTCATCACTGCCCCTTTGTGTATCTTACACGCAGGTTGCAATTTTTGAACATGGATTGAGTCGGTCCATATATAAGCTATCTAATCTCTGACCATTTGCTTAACTTCCGAGATATAAAACATCACTTCCGTTTACAACCACGTAGATGGGATGGTCTCTGTTGATTTTGCAACAGCACCTAGAGACGTACCGGTAGACCGAAGTTCGAATCCATTAAATAAGCCGAGACTTTGTTCTTACTTACAGGACACACTGTAGTAATTCTGAGTTTACTCTGAACATTTTTAAACAAGGAAAGAATATTCAATGGAATATTCATCAGACAACCCAGCACACATCCCATTTATCCGCGAAAAACATACGACACATTTATTATAAGTATACAGGTGGGTGAGGCCCGCACCATATACAATTAATACCAACTCATTTCCAACGCTTAGTCCCACAATCAGTCATCTGTGAGGTATCTGTTGTTTCGGCAACAGCACCGAACTTATCTCGAAATATTGACTTTACCTTACATCAGTTCTTAAACCGCAACCTACTTTTCCCTCGAATTTGGGTTTTAACCACAGCCACTATATGGATCCCGGCGGAACCTTAACCAACTGACCTGCCAGGACATAGTCCTGCGGGCAACTGGCCACCCGTAGTACCAGATTATGTGGTTTTCTGGTTAGACCTCTTTTCAGTTTATGCAAGGACTAAGCCAGGCAGCAAACTGTAAACACAAAATTTATAGTCCTGGCCGACTAGAGGTATTGGTAGCACCTTACTACCCCTGGATTACAATACACCAAGATGGGATCTGTCATCAAGGATAATATGACCGGTGCATCCGTGGCGGAAAATGCGTCAAGTGTATAGCATGCCATTGGCAAAAGTATAATGATGAAAGAGAAGGATGTACTCGAAGAGAGCTCTAAGCTACTTCAGCTTAGGTAAGGACTTCGATTTTGAATTCTCAGATGATAATAACAACGCCATTATAGCAAATCCCAACAATGATGGGGCAGAGCAAATGGTGAAACAGGTGAGTGAAAGCATAGCTAAACTACCTATTACTAAAAAAAGACTTTCTGCGGCATACAGGAGGAAGTTGAAAAATATGATTCCCACGACACTCCAAAAGAAAAATCAGACTCTCTTACAAGATCTAAGGCAAAGAGGATCAGGTCTCCTGAGGAGTTGACAAGTGAGAATAAACCTAAGAAGAAAGAGAACTTCCCGGAGAAGCTAAGAAAAGGGAGAGAGCCTCCAACTTACGCCAAAGTTGCCATAAGAAGACACCGGGGCGATCTCTGCTATGCAGTTTACGATGCCGGTAACCCGACAGGTAAAATTCCAATAAACCAGCAGAGTAAAATCGCTTTAAAGGACAAACAAACAATGAGGTTGGCATCTATCTAATACCCGAAGGAGTCAAATCCAACTCGCTGGAAGACAGTTTAAATGGATGATCATGATTGAGACGGCTATCAACGCTCCCAAGTAATAAGTAGTTCTAATCACTTGTTTGCCTTCTACGGTTGTAATACAGACACATGAAATGTTTTCTACTTATAAACAAGTGATGTGCTCAAATTCTACATCTTCCCTTAATAACATTTATTAAATTGTTTTATAAATAAACGTCTACATGTTTTGCAAAAACAATTACGTTTATGTTCAATAAATGTCTTTGACATGATGTACATACAAATGTTTGTATTTGTTCATTGAAACAAACATATGCACAAAAGAAACAACAATAATGTGATGATTTTAGATACAAGCTACATTTTGTTGTATCAAACATTTACGGTTTGATTATATTTAATTCAAGTTAAAGTGATTAAGGTTAATTTTATTTTTCTTTTCATCTTAGTTCTATTGACATATGTACATACGTATGTATTTATGTCTTTATGTAATTTTGTTTCTTTAATACTTAATACTAAGGCACGTACATACTTAATACACCTGCCTAAATGCTTGTCATTAGTTTTTCATCCTTTTAATGTTTTAGTGTTTCATTCGTTATTTTGTTTTTTTTTTAGTTCTTCCACAATATTTGGGGTGTATCTTTCACAATTTTGTGGTTGATGAACTGTTATGAGAATCATAAAATGTTTGCCATTAAATTAGTTTTTACTGCCAGACAATAGTTTGAAACAATGTCATTTGGCAAGAGTGTAATTAAAATTTTGTTAGTTTTCTTCTTCACTTAGGTATTATGTATTTGTCATCTAATGTGGTTCAGTTTTATTTTAAGATAATTTGAAAGCTTAAAATGGCGAACAGTTTTGAGAGTTTCAGTTGATTAATTTGGTAGTTTGTAGGATGTTTGAGTATTTATTGTGTACAGCCGGCTTTACACGATCACACAAGTAATATGATCTGTCAAAATTTTGTGTAGAAGAGTACGGATGGGATCTTTTAAACGCAAAATGTAATGAAACCATTACACATTGAGAGAGAATACGGATGAAAATTTTGACAGTTGTATGGCTCTCTTCATCTTTAAATTAAAAAACAAGCTGGTCGCATTAGATCACATACAAAAAAGTGAAACAGCTGTTTCCATGTTACTTTGTTATTGTTTTATACCAATCGTGTAAACACAAAAAATATACATCCTAAGGCATTTATTCTCTTTTTCGTTATACGGATGAGATTTCATTTTACTTTTTCATTAGACTTTACGTACGTAAAGTGTGATCGTGTGAAGTGCCCTTAAGTATGTACTTGATACTAGAATGCTAAGAGCGTGTTTTTGAGTTGGCAATCAAATGTCAACTAATAATTATAATCAGATTAGTTAATCTAAAAATAAATTGATTCTTATGTTAATCCCGTTTGATTGTTTTTTAGTACAAGATTAAACTTTGCAGTGTTGCCATATAAAACAACATAAAATGTCGGTATTTGTTATCAAAATAATGCATGTTTTATAAAGAAGAAGAAAATTGTAAATGTATTATGAAAATGTAAATTTAAAACATAAATATATATTGTGAAGTACTTACAATTTATACTAATCGATAAATCACACATTTTAATGTTTATTTTAATAATAATTGTATTATTTTTTTTTGACATCAGCTGTTTTTTGCATTTCCGGCTCAAGTTTAAACCACCTCTATTGGGCGCTTAAACTAGCAAACAAAATTAGATGATTGAGGGCGAGTTTTTCTGATAAAGATAATATTTATTCTTTGGTTAAACCTAGTTTAATATATATTTCGTGTTTTTCAGTTATCAGTAAAGTTACATATTATCTTAGTTTAACTGAGTGTAATTGGCCAATTAAACTCAAGTTATAAGTGAGAAAACACAATTAACAAAAACAATAAAACAATGATTTCGGAAGAATTATTTGATTTGTTTTATTTTATTAATTATTGTTTTAAATGTTTATTTAACATTTTTCCAAAATTTTCTATTTTACTAAAGTATTGTTTGCAAAAAACAGCTGTTCATTGTTTATGTTTTTGAGTGAAAACTTGGCAAAACTAACAAAGTTAACTGAGCTTAAATCTAAAACTGAAAAACACAATCATCGGTTAAAGTCCGCCTAAATTTGTTCCGAGTTTAATCTAACAGCAAGTTAAGCCTAGTTTAACTGATGAGTAAGAAACCCGACCTGAGTATTTCAAATCAACTTTAGGAAATTAATTTAATCTCTAATCCTTCAACTAAAGATTGAAGAGCATTTAATAAAAACTTACATCTGAGGGCCTTCGGTGCCTTTGGGATTCAAATCTTTTAGACATTTTGCTATTTAAAACCAACTGTATCGGTTCATTAATTCATAAATTATAAAGAACTATGAGCTATCCTTTTTTGTGGGCTTTAGACAATTTACCGTTTCAACTAAAAGGGTCCCATTTTGTTACAATTTTTAATTTGTATTTTATATATGTTTTAATACATAACTCCTATATATTATTTCGAAAACCTGTTTATATGTGTTCTCTAAACAAATGTAATATATTTTTATTTTAACTTCAATAAACAACATTAACAAAATACTGTAAATTGCTTTCGAATAAAAGAAAAAAACTTTATTATCTTGTTATCTAGTTGGAAGTATCACAATAAATAAATGGTTCCCATTAAGTGGTCAAAATCATGACGACAGAGTTCGAGTGATTTCACACTTCATTACAAATTTAATGGTTCTGGTAGTCGATATATTTGATTTTTTATTACAAATTTCTCAATCACTTCCTTTCTTTTTTCTGGAAACAAATAAGGACAACATACATACACTTACATACACTTTCGTACATACTCACATACATCCTATACATAAAAGTGAATAAAATCATGTTCTTCATATAAAATCATAGGACTATATGTTAAAGCATACCCATTGCTTACTGTCTGGTCTTAACATTACAAATATATAATAAGTAGTCTTACTATATACACTATCATGCTCAAATATTGGACTTTCAATTTATTGCCAATATAAATTTAACACATGACAATAAAAGTTGAAAATTGATTTAAAAATATAAAAATTCATTCATACCTACTCTGGCCTTTTACGAACGAAACCCACCACTATAGCCAGAGCCATTCACCATTTATATGATTTTTATAGATATTTTCAATTTTTATGTGACCATACCTATATACATATGTATATACACATGTATGTTTACTGTTGTTGTTGTTTTTTTATTATTTTATAAATTATTGAATACCTTTAAAAATTTATAGGATGTTCATTCCATTAGAGTTATGGCATTTGATGAAGGTGGGCTGACTTGGCGGTGGTGGTTTTTACTGTTGATTGAATTAAATTTAAAAGTATTTGTAAAGTCTTACTTGTTGTTAATAATGTTGTTATGTTTTAATAGTAAATTTGAAATTTTATAATGATTTTTATTTGTAGCAATATAAAAGTTTGTTTGTTTATTGATTCTACAACATTTTAAAAAGTGCTGACATGTCACTTAAAAGTGTTTATTTATTACTGGATTCATTTTACCACGTGTGGATAGATGGACATGTCTGGTTATTGTTAGTTTCCATTAACATGTTATAAATGAAGTGAGAAAAATACTTTAATGTAGTTAATTTTTAAGTAGATAATCCTTATATTGATGTGTTCTAAACATATGGTGGGTTTTTCTTTATTAAGTAGTAGAAACTTTGTTATTAAAATAATTTTGAATTTATGTAAGAAATAGTGTTTTATTAAAAATTTTTGAAAATCATAAATTGCTTACTTTAACTAGTGTCGGTGCAGAAGAAAAGCTTTAGCAGAAGAAGAGACACTAGTTGCGAGTTATTGAAAGCAGGACATTCACACATAAACTGTTGCATCAAGACATAGTTCTTATGTCTTATACTACTTCAGGTTTTGATAGTTTTAAGAAGTCTGATCGAGTTTTAATCAAGAGCTAATATTGTGCTGACTTTATAACGGATCTTATAACTTTCCTTATTCTTAATAGAGTAAAACTGATGAACTGATAACAGATCCGGAACACCACAGTCCTATTACAAGTTATAAAGGGAAACTATAGAATATACTAAGTTTACTTCTGAATGAACATCAGAATCATCACAGAACTAAATCCCAAAACATGGACAATATTTCGGTAGTGAAACTTATCAATACCCAGCAGTTCGACAAAGAGTCAATGCATACGAAAAAGACAGTAATTTCCACTAATAGTTAACCACCTGGATGATCGTAATTCGTATGTTTTGGGTCATTCGTCACGAATGTACCCTTTGTAATCGAGAGCGGAGGCAATCGTCTCTTTACTGTCTCTTTGAAGGGTGTAGAGTGACGATTAACTTTCTCGTAGGACAAGCCCATGTTAAAATGGTCGGTCACCTGGGTAGTCAGGTGGATAGCGGCCACCACAAGTGGTAGGTTAAGTGGTCAGTTCGGGACTGTCCCGTCGAACTGCTGGGTATTCTTAGAAGTCTCAGATAGTGCTCTTGTGGAGCATAGGAATAAGAAGAACATTCAAATTTGCGGTCCGAGTATTCTCACTAAATTGCAAGCATTCCAAATAACGGTTAAAATATTATTCGATATGATATCCCTCAAATTAGATAGTTTAGCGAAACCACCTGTCTTACTTCGGTGTCCATCTGGCATCGATATGATAATCTAGATAAAGCTTAATGTTGTTTCGAAGGTCGCAGATACAAACTATGTTAACAGTAATAACGGAACTGTGTGCTATTGACAATCACTCAAAATGGGCTAACATTCAAAATTTTCCCCCTTGATTTTACTTAATTACTTTATCAACGATTCTCAAAAGGAGAACTAAGCTAACTAACTAAGTCACACAGTATATAATTTAATTACGACTATAGCACCAAACATCCCTCAAACAAACCAACCACTTTTTAATATGATTGATAAAACTCATTACATTTATTAAAAGTAATACATTTATCAATGATATTTAAATATGTAAAATTCTAAACAGATTCTCATCATTCTATAACACTTAAACTACAGGACACTATTGAACTTGTCTCTCAGAGATGTAAGCAGGTTCCTTACCAACCCTCCTTTCTCAATTACATATAAATGTGATAAATACTCGTCGTGGCATAAATAAAGAAATTAAATTGTCTGTTTTTTTTAAGACATCAGAACACAGAAATTATGAACGCAAAAACATGTTTTCAAATTGAATTCCTAACAAGCTAATCGATCCTTAGGGATAATGAAAGCATGCGAAAAAACATACGCACTTACATCATAAGCCGTCGGCAATGGGCTATAAAAGTCTCTGGACGCAATGTGTGCTCAGGGAATTGGGGAATATGATTTCATATCTCGGCACCAAAAACAAAATAACAATAAAACAGAAAACAATGAGAAACGGAAGAAAATTAAAAACCTTACAAACATATTTCACACACGCACACTCTAACGCACTTGCACTTGTATACCGTAATGAAATACAAGAAATTTCATCCTCAACAGCCTCAGCACGAGATGAATTGTTTTGTATCTGAAGGAATAGAAAAAAGGCAAATCATAAAATCATTTTACAAATGCGTATAAATGTTAAAGTCCATATAAAGTGGGCTTGTTAATGTGGGGTGGGTTGTTATGACTCGAGTTGAAGAGGTTGACTTCTGTTTATTGTCAAGTGTTTTTATCCTGTGTTAAATATCACTAAAATAATGGGTATGATTGTTGTTTGTACGCTATTATATGTGTGTCTTTTTGCATGTGTATAACAATGATAACCTGTATGATGTAGTATTTATTAGGCAGGGAAATAAGTAATTTCATTGAAGAGAGATAATTAAGAATCAATGTTGAAAAGTTACTTTTAATTTCATGCTAATATTTTGATAAAAAGTAAATTATATCGTTTAAGTTGCCTTCTTGAAACAATGCAAAATAGTGTCAAATTGTAAGTACAAAAAGAATTTGGAGTGTTAAGCCGGCTTTACACGATCATGCAAGTAAATATAATCTGTCAAAAATTTGTGTAGAAGAGTAGGATTGGGTCTTCTAAACGCAATATATATTGAAACCATCATGCATTGAGAGGGAATACGGACGGAAAATTTGACAGTCATATGGCTCTCTTAATTTTTTGAAATGATTCAAAAAACAAGCAGATTGCATTAGATCAGGGATTTATTTTTATGTAAACACATATAAAAAAAGTGAAACAGCTGTTTTCATCTTACTTTGTTATTGTTTTATACCAAATGACATGGCGATTACAAAGCTAAACAATATGAACTTTAAGATGCTTTTCACAAAATCATATTCTGCTGAAGGATGATTAGATGTTAATTATAGGATGATATTTTTGTTTCTGCACTAAAAATTACATAAATAACTATTTCTCTTGCCCAATAGATATAAATGTAGATGTATAAAAGGATAATTGCATTAAAATGCAATTACATGGGAGTTGTATACAGTTCTGTTCCACCAGTGAAATGTTAAAAGTGAGTAAATTTATATGAATGAATAAGCAAAACAAACAAACAAAAGAACAACAACAAAAAACAACAATGATACTGTGACATGTTTTCCCAGGATATTAAATGTACTCACACAAGTACTTTGCAAACTTGTACTTGTGTCTGTCTGTAGCTGCAGTGAGTCTGTTGTCTCTTATCTCAAATATGAATATCTCCCTTAGTTTTATGGGTAGATGATGTTGTGAATGTATTATCAAAGTTTATGTTTGTTGTTGGCATCATGACCAACGTTTTTCTTTTTTTTCTGTCATTGTTAATGTTATTTTGTTGTGAATACTCCTTTTTGATATTGTTACAGGATTTGTTGCCGTCGTTGTTATTACTCCTCTTGGTTATCATAAGTGGAGTGCAATTGTAATTGAAATTGCTTTTATAGCTTCATTTGCATGCAGTATGGCTTTTAATGAAATGAATTTTGAAAATAGTTTTTCGATTGGAAATTTTACATGTATGTTTTTCACACTTTACACGGATGTGTTTGTCTTTATTGATTTCAATAAAGTTTGTACCTTTTTGCACCGAAAATTATTCACAGGTAGTCAATAGGGAGTTTTCATTGTGCGTTACTATGAAACTTGTTGTTCCTGTTGACAAAAAGCTTTCATTCAACTGACAAATTGCAATCGTTAAGTGCAGCAGTAAGTGAAATGTCATGAGAAATTTTATTTTAAAGCATTGAAAGCGATAAAAGTTGTGGGTTAAAATATGCAGTTCAGTTCTAGTTCAGTTTTAGTTCAGTTCTAGTTCAGTTCAGTTCTAGTTCAGTTCTAGTTCAGTTCTAGTTCAGTTCTAGTTCAGTTCTAGTTCAGTTCTAGTTCAGTTCTAGTTCTGTTCTAGTTCAGTTCTAGTTCAGTTCTAGTTCAGTTCTAGTTCAGTTCTACTTCAGTTCTAGTTCGTAATTTAATTTGGAAAGGTGTCATAAAAGGAGAGACATTCATTATACATATGTGCACACATTCATACTTTCCACTATTTCTGGGAAAATATAAAATTTATTAACTTTAATCAAAAGCAATCTTAATTACATTTAGGAACTACATACATCTCAAAATTACTTTGTAATAACTAAACCCTCCAACTTGCATACTACCTCTTCTACTCAATAAATTCTACATTGATTATTATATTTTGAAAGTAATCATTGAAATATGTTTTCAAATTCCCTCTTAATCTCTGGTAAATTGAAACTCTTATCAAATATTCCATAATCCTTTAATCATACATTAAAAGACACAACAACTCAAAGTCAATTTGAAACAAATAAACTTCCAACACTTTGCTTTCAACTACACCCTTCTTAAACTACAAGTACTTACTACAGAAGCGACAACAAAAACAACAACAACACCAACAATTACTATAAAATACACAAAAGTATCAAACAATAAAAATAAATAAATGGAAAAAGAGCAAAACAATTGTCACAACGATTTGCAACATGATACCCGTGTAACCTCAAAGTAAACTCTCAAAAAAAAAAAAAAAGCGTTAGAAATTCAAATAATACACAAACAAACAGGCGAATGAAAAAAACGCCCTTTTGATTACCACCCCTTCAATTAACTGACGGACGGGTGGACTGACTGGTTTAAAACATCACAAAGCAATTATTCAATTTTGTAACAATTTTCAAAACATAAAAGTTTCTTTTTAAAGGGATGAATAGTTGGGTAGATGTATGGTGCAAAAGGACACGTTTGTAAAAGGAACTTGTTTTTGCTGTCCACTTGTTGTAAAAAACGGAACATTTATTTTATTTTAACAGGCTGATGTGCAATAAAACGTTTCTATATTTCGCACAGACCCACTGTCATTTGTATGTTGTGTTTGTTGTAACAAGTTCATCAATTTCAAATGATTTTGTTATGTCAATGTTTTTTTCTATCCTACTGATGTTTTCCTTATTTCATTCCTTAGGGACTTTATAATGTATAAAAAACGAGTAATGCTGAACATTAGATTCCTGTGCAAGTTACACGAATATATGTTGCCACATTTGTTTTTATCATGTCGTAACATGGTTGATTTTATATCCAGTCATTTCAATACTCGTTTATTTTTACAGTTTCACATTTGTCAACCCACTACCAGGGAAAAAATCACAAATATATTTTTTCTCTCCTAAATATAGACCCCATTTAAGTCTTTCAATTTGCTGGTTAAAATTTTTGTTTATGGTTGGAAGGAGGTGTTTAGATTCTTGTATTGCTGGTAGTAGTGATTGCTTTGCATTGGTTTTATTCATTTATTTACATTTTTCTTTCTGTATTTAGAGTTTGGTTTAGGTTATATTTCCATGAGTTCCAATTTGTGTTTTTTATATGGCTACATTATTTTAATATTCATTTGGGAAAAATTCAAGGTTTCTCACCTTTTATTTTTCTTTGAATTTTGTAACAATAAAAAAACGAAATAAATGTAATAAATAAAAAAGGAAGAGTTTATTTTTTGTAGATATTATTTGAAATGAACTTTTAGTACTTGGTACAGTGTGGGAAAAATGGAACTGTATTTGCATCATATCATATCTCCCCATCATAGTTTCACAGAGTTCTAGATCAGTTTCAGTTAAGGTCTAGTTCGATTCTATTTTAATTTAGAACAATTCTAGTTCAGTTTTTAGAGCAATTAGAAAAATTTTGAGCAATTCTAGTTCAGTTCTAGTTCAGTTCTAGTTCAGTTCTAGTTCAGTTCTAGTTCAGTTCTAGTTCAGTTCCAGTTCAGTTCAGTTCTAGTTCAGTTCTAGTTCAGTTCTGTTTAAAACATCACAAAGCAATTATTCAATTTTGTAACAATTTTCAAAACATAAAAGTTTCTTTTTAAAGGGATGAATAGTTGGGTAGATGTATGGTGCAAAAGGACACGTTTGTAAAAGGAACTTGTTTTTGCTGTCCACTTGTTGTAAAAAACGGAACATTTATTTTATTTTAACAGGCTGATGTGCAATAAAACGTTTCTATATTTCGCACAGACCCACTGTCATTTGTATGTTGTGTTTGTTGTAACAAGTTCATCAATTTCAAATGATTTTGTTATGTCAATGTTTTTTTTTCTCCTACTGATGTTTTCCTTATTTCATTCCTTAGGGACTTTATAATGTATAAAAACGAGTAATGCTGAACATTAGATTCCTGTGCAAGTTACACGAATATATGTTGCCACATTTGTTTTTATCATGTCGTAACATGGTTGATTTTATATCCAGTCATTTCAATACTCGTTTATTTTTACAGTTTCACATTTGTCAACCCACTACCAGGGAAAAAATCACAAATATATTTTTTCTCTCCTAAATATAGACCCCATTTAAGTCTTTCAATTTGCTGGTTAAAATTTTTGTTTATGGTTGGAAGGAGGTGTTTAGATTCTTGTATTGCTGGTAGTAGTGATTGCTTTGCATTGGTTTTATTCATTTATTTACATTTTTCTTTCTGTATTTAGAGTTTGGTTTAGGTTATATTTCCATGAGTTCCAATTTGTGTTTTTTATATGGCTACATTATTTTAATATTCATTTGGGAAAATTCAAGGTTTCTCACCTTTTATTTTTCTTTGAATTTTGTAACAATAAAAAAACGAAATAAATGTAATAAATAAAAAAGGAAGAGTTTATTTTTTGTAGATATTATTTGAAATGAACTTTTAGTACTTGGTACAGTGTGGGAAAAATGGAACTGTATTTGCATCATATCATATCTCCCCATCATAGTTTCACAGAGTTCTAGATCAGTTTCAGTTAAGGTCTAGTTCGATTCTATTTTAATTTAGAACAATTCTAGTTCAGTTTTTAGAGCAATTAGAAAAATTTTGAGCAATTCTAGTTCAGTTCTAGTTCAGTTCTAGTTCAGTTCTAGTTCAGTTCTAGTTCAGTTCTAGTTCAGTTCCAGTTCAGTTCAGTTCTAGTTCAGTTCTAGTTCAGTTCTAGTTCAGTTCTAGTTCAGTTCTAGTTCAGTTCTAGTTCAGTTCTAGTTCAGTTCTAGTTCAGTTCTAGTTCAGTTCTAGTTCAGTTCTAGTTCAGTTCTAGTTCAGTTCTAGTTCAGTTCTAGTTCAGTTCTAGTTCAGTTCTAGTTCAGTTCTAGTTCAGTTCTAGTTCAGTTCTAGTTCAGTTCTAGTTCAGTTCTAGTTCAGTTCTAGTTCAGTTCTAGTTCAGTTCTAGTTCAGTTCTAGTTCAGTTCTAGTTCAGTTCTAGTTCAGTTCTAGTTCAGTTCTAGTTCAGTTCTAGTTCAGTTCTAGTTCAGTTCTAGTTCAGTTCTAGTTCAGTTCTAGTTCAGTTCTAGTTCAGTTCTAGTTCAGTTCTAGTTCAGTTCTAGTTCAGTTCTAGTTCAGTTCTAGTTCAGTTCTAGTTCAGTTCTAGTTCAGTTCTAGTTCAGTTCTAGTTCAGTTCTAGTTCAGTTCTAGTTCAGTTCTAGTTCAGTTCTAGTTCAGTTCTAGTTCAGTTCTAGTTCAGTTCTAGTTCAGTTCTAGTTCAGTTCTAGTTCAGTTCTAGTTCAGTTCTAGTTCAGTTCTAGTTCAGTTCTAGTTCAGTTCTAGTTCAGTTCTAGTTCAGTTCTAGTTCCGTTCTAGTTCAGTTCTAGTTCAGTTCTAGTTCAGTTCTAGTTCAGTTCTAGTTCAGTTCTAGTTCAGTTCTAGTTCAGTTCTAGTTCAGTACTAGTTCAGTTCTAGTTCAGTTCTAGTTCAGTTCTAGTTCAGTTCTAGTTCAGTTCTAGTTCAGTTCTAGTTCAGTTCTAGTTCAGTTCTAGTTCAGTTCTAGTTCAGTTCTAGTTCAGTTCTAGTTCAGTTCTAGTTCAGTTCTAGTTCAGTTCTAGTTCAGTTCTAGTTCAGTTCTAGTTCAGTTCTAGTTCAGTTCTAGTTCAGTTCTAGTTCAGTTCTAGTTCAGTTCTAGTTCAGTTCTAGTTCAGTTCTAGTTCAGTTCTAGTTCAGTTCAGTTCTAGTTCAGTTCTAGTTCAGTTCTATTTCAGTTCTAGTTCAGTTCTAGTTCAGTTCTAGTTCAGTTCTAGTTCAGTTCTAGTTCAGTTCTAGTTCAGTTCTAGTTCAGTTCTAGTTCAGTTCTAGTTCAGTTCTAGTTCAGTTCTAGTTCAGTTCTAGTTCAGTTTTAGTTCAGTTCTAGTTCAGTTCTAGTTCAGTTCTAGCTCAGTTTTAGTTCTAGTACAATTTTATTGTATTTCAGAATTTCCATTTTCAGTTTAGAATAACAATCAATTTCAGAAAATTCTTAAATTATATCTGGGAAATATCTCTATTATCACATTTTATTCTACTTCACACTGTACACTTCATACCCATATATTCTAAATAAATTCGTTAACATTTATATAAAGTTTTTATTTCAATTTTCCGCAGCCGCACAAACAGCCCAAATGCAAAAAGGGGGAAGTTTAAAAAGTGATTTCTCATTTTCTTTTGACATGCAACACGAGGCAATTGAATAAATTTAAATTATTCATAACTTTACATTTAAGCTCTTTTATTAAGCAAGCAAATACGAATACGAACATTTTTAACTTTAATTACAAAAAGATTAATTACCAGAAAATTTATAAGCAATGTTAACAAATTTGCAAAATTAACTCTTCAGAGATAGAAAAAAAGAAAAATTGAAACAAAGTCTTTGCGTTTTTTTCAAAAAAAAAAAAAAGTTACAAACAAAATCTTTTGATACGTTTTTGTTCATCCCTCATCAAATTAACTTTGTTTTTTGTTATTGTATTATTTAAATATTCTCCAAATCACAAAATGAAAACGTCAAATTATATTATTGTTTAAACAAATTATATGAAAAGTATACTTCCAAAATGACCCTTAAGTATTGTTTGATTTCTTTTCCTCCCTTTTTGAGTAAAAAAAAAATAAATTTATAAATGTTTTTTCTTTGCCTTTTTTATTTGCTTTGTATTTCGTTTATTTTTTTGTGTTAAATATTAAAATTGTTTTACTGCAAAAGGTCAAATGGGAGTGGTAATATGTAGAATTCATTGTAAAAGAAATGGAAATCTTTTTATAAGTCTTCTTTTATTTGTTGTTTTACATTTAGTGTTTCTTATTTTCTTCTTACATAAATTTTTTAATATAATAAAAGTAGATGTTTTTAAATAGCCAATGGAGAATTTAAATTAAACTCAATATTTTTAATCATACTTCAAGTTGGATTCTGGATTAAAAAAAAATATTATTTGTATGTACTAATATGGATGTTTAATAAGATTTCGTTAGTCGGCTACAATAAATGAGAATTTTGCCTAAAAAAACTTTTTGACAATTTTTGAATAAAAAAAATTTGTAAACCTATTTTCATTATAAACAATTATAATGTGTTGAAATTATTATTTGTTAAAAGCCTCTCTTTTATGCTAGTTTTCAGATAATTGAATATTTATTCATACATCTAGTAAACAGTAGAGTAACGTACAAACTCACATAATATAACCGAATCATTAAGTATAATTTGTTCATAAAAAATTGAAATTTTCCTTATGTTGACAGCCTAATGAGTTTGTATATGACATTTATTAATGTGTGTTTATTTTGTTACTATTTTGTTACTACCACCACTACTATGTTTTATTAATATTTTAACAAAATGAAAAAATGGGTATAGCGATTATTTACTTAACAAATAAACTGAAAAGTAACCACGGCATTAAATAGAATAATAACAATTAAATTTAAGTGGCAGACATTATGATTTTAGTTGTCGTTGTCGTTGGTTGACTACCACTGCCTGCCCCTGCCATATTTTAGTTTAATTTTTATCATTTTTAGTTTTTGTTGTATTTTTAATTTGTTTCCAGAGCATATGACAGTTTTGATAGTCATTAGTTTGTATATAAGAAAAAAACTAACAAATTATAACAGTAGTTAAAGGTAGGATGGAGTGAATACATTAAGTCGTAGAATGGCGGCCATTTATTAACTGTTATTTTAAAGAACAGAACTAAAATATGTAGTTTTTGTCATAAATCATCTATCTATCTATCTATCTATCTATCTATCTATCTATCTATCTATCTATCTATCTATCTATCTATCTATCTATCTATCTATCTATCTATCTATCTATCTATCTATCTATCTATCTATCTATCTATCTATCTATCTATCTATCTATCTATCTATCTATCTATCTATCTATCTATCTATCTATCTTTCTATCTTTCTATCTATCTATCTATCTATCTATCTATCTATCTATCTATCTATCTATCTATCTATCTATCTATCTATCTATCTATCTATCTATCTATCTATCTATCTATCTATCTATCTATCTATCTATCTATCTATCTATCTATCTATCTATCTATCTATCTATCTATCTATCTATCTATCTATCTATCTATCTATCTATCTATCTATCTATCTATCTATCTATCTATCTATCTATCTATCTATCTATCTATCTATCTATCTATCTATCTATCTATCTATCTATTTATCTATCTATCTATCTATCTATCTATCTATCTATCTATCTATCTATCTATCTATCTATCTATCTATCTATCTATCTATCTATCTATCTATCTATCTATCTATCTATCTATCTATCTATCTATCTATCTATCTATCTATCTATCTATCTATCTATCTATCTATCTACCTATCTATCTATCTATCTATCTATCTATCTATCTATCTATCTATCTATCTATCTATCTATCTATCTATCTATCTATCTATCTATCTATCTATCTATCTATCTATCTATCTATCTATCTATCTATCTATCTATCTATCTATCTATCTATCTATCTATTTATCTATCTATCTATCTATCTATCTATCTATCTATCTATCTATCTATCTATCTATCTATCTATCTATCTATCTATCTATCTATCTATCTATCTATCTATCTATCTATCTATCTATCTATCTATCTATCTATCTATCTATCTATCTACCTATCTATCTATCTATCTATCTATCTATCTATCTATCTATCTATCTATCTATCTATCTATCTATCTATCTATCTATTCTGAAATCTATCAAGGTGTGTTAAACGAGCCTTAGGTGTATCAATCATTTTTGTGTTACTCTTCTTTTTAAAAAGGTTAATTTTCAAATATATATTTCTTTTGAAAAACAAACAGTTCTATGGTAATTTCCCCTTTTCTCCTAAAGACTTCGCTATTTCTTCTAATGTGTCATGTGTTTTTGCTCTCGTAGATTTTTTTAGGAAATTAGAATTTATTCTTTTTGCTTTTGTTACAATTTAATAGCAAGTAAAATGGTTGACAATTTATTTAATGTATTATTGCTTTTAATATTTTGCTTTATTTTTGTGCTTTTGACGTTATTCATTAGAATCATTTGTTTCATTTTTCAGCTGTCATTTAGAAAAATCAAGCTTTGTTCACTGCTAACTGACAGTTGGTTGAGTGATTTTTAAGTTTTTTTTTGCTCGTTGTTTTCTATATTTAAGCTTTTAGAATAATTATGAGTTGTAAGTTTTACTAAACAAATTAAAGAT
Organism: Lucilia cuprina; assembly: GCF_022045245.1. NCBI lineage: Eukaryota > Metazoa > Arthropoda > Insecta > Diptera > Calliphoridae > Lucilia > Lucilia cuprina. Next base: position 4,272,849 of record NC_060952.1, read on the forward strand.
AATTGCTTTTAATATTAAATTTGTTTACTAAAATTTATTAAATTTAAGCAACTGTTTTGTGTTATAAAAAAATTTGTTTCTTTCAAAAATAACCTTAAATAAAATTGACAAGTATTAAGTCAAATAAATATTTGTTAGAAAAGGAACAAAAATAAAAAACAAAAATTAATTTATCATTTTAAATCCTTTTCGTTTACATAAAAGAAAACTACCTTATCTGTCTATCTATCTATCCATTCATCCATCTCTTGACCATACATAGTCCAAATCATATGAACATGCATACCTATTGTAAGGATGTCCATCAAATTCCAACTTGGACACACGTGCTTTCATCCATAATGCCTTTTGCAAACTTCAACCAACAAACAATCTCATCTGCTACGTCTTTAAAGTGTACTTGCTACCTTTTAATGTCTTCACCCTACACCTCCTCTTGGTCTCTTCACATTTGACCATTATTTCTTTTTCTTGTGTTGCGTTTGTGGATTTTGGTTAAAAAATATTCACTTTTAATTTATGTTTTTCTCGTCACTGAAAAAAAGTAGAAAAAAAGTTTGTTCTTGTTTTTAACACATGTCTTCATTTTAACATTTACAAAAGTTAATTCATCCGTCCATCCATTCATCCTTGATTGGTTCTTTCTACTTTTTGTGGAATTAAAAACAGCTCATCCCCTCCTCCTACTTGCGATTTCTTTTTACCAAGATGTGCTTCTGTGTGTATGTTTCTGAACAACTTCTTTCAGATTATATTAAAAGGACATGTTTGTACATAAACAGATTAGTTTTACATGAAACTGTCCACAAGTTTGGTCAATAATCAATCAAATGTATATTGATGAAGAATGATGTGGTTCTTTTAGTTTTTATCTTATAACAGAGTTTGAGTTAATCGTATGAGTTGAAATGTAAGCAGGTGAAAGATGTTGGTTGAGATAGATTATTGAAAAAGAAAAATGGAGGAACATTATAAGCTTTTACCAATAATTGCAATTATTTTTGGAAATAGTCCTTAACTTTTGGGGGAAAGAAGTATATTTAAAGTTTTTTAACACTAGTATAGTTTTTGTATCTTCTATCTTCCATTGCTAGTTAGTTTATGAGGAATAGGTTGGTAGAAATTTGTAATTCTGCAGTAATGTGGTCCTTTACTTTCTGCTACTGGTATTTTTAGATTTTTGTAAAAAAGCGAAAATAATTAAATTTTTTTAATACTAAAGATATATTCCAAATTAAAAAAATATTTCTCAAGCTCGAGGTCAATTTATTAACAAAATTTCCAATATTTCGATATTCTTTGGATATCATTTTCAAGGAATGAGTGACAACTATATTTATAAAGAAGTAAAAACATCTTCACAGCACGAAAAATATTTTTTTAATTTGGAAAAAATAAAGAACTATGATTCATTTTTGCACTAAATTTTTTTCGGTTAAAAAAAGTTATTTTGATGGTTTATATTAAATTTCATTCATGATAATAACCGTCTTATCGACATAAACAATTATATATATTAACATTTCCACCGAAAAGTCAACCGTGGCTCAAAAACTAAAAGTAATTAAAAATGAATTTGCAACTTATTTAAACAGACTTTTTTGTTTTCACTCAAAAAATACGTTTTTGGTATGAATTAAGGTTGATCACAGATATTGCTTGATTTTAGACGGACTTTAATGTTTTCACACAAATTATCGGGTTATGGTAGAAAAAACAGCGATCACAGTCAATTTGCAACTTATTTAAACAGACTTTTTTGTTTTCAATCAAAAAATACGTTTTTGGTATGAATTAAGGGTGATCACAGATATTGCTTGATTTTGGACGACTTTTGGTAGAAAATAAAAGTGATCACAGATTTCGCTTGTTTTCGCTGTATCCCTTATAGTTTTCGTGAAAAACGGACTTTTATGTTTTCCCTTAAAATATCGGTTTTTGGTAGAAAATAAAAATGATCACAGATATCGTTTGTTTTTGCTGTATTTCTTTTAGTTTCCGAGAAAAACGGACTTTTATGTTTTCACTCAAAATATCGACTTTTGGTAGAAAATAAAAGTGATCACAGATTTCGCTTGTTTTTGCTGTAACATTTATAGTTTCCGAGAAAAACGGACTTTTATGTTTTCACTCAAAATATCGGTTTTTGGTAGAATATAAAATAAGATCACAGATTTCGTTTGTTTTTGCTGTATCTCTTATAGTTTCCGAGAAAAACGGATTTTTATGTTTTCAATCAAAATATCGACTTTTGGTAGAAAATAAAAGTGATCACAGATTTCGCTTGTTTTTGCTGTAACTTTTATAGTTTTTGAGAAAAACGGGCTTTTATGTTTTCACTCAAAATATCGACTTTTGGTAGAAAATAAAAGTGATCACAGATTTCGCCTGTTTTTGCTGTATCTCTTATAGTTTCCGAGAAAAACGGACTTTTATGTTTTTACTCAAAATATCGACTTTTGGTGGAAAATAAAAGTGATCACAGATTTCGTTTGTTTTTGCTGTATCTCTTATAGTTTCCGAGAAAAACGGACTTTTATGTTTTCACTCAAAATATATACTTTTGGAAGAAAATAAAAGTGATCACAGATTTCGTTTGTTTTTGCTGTATCTCTTATAGTTTCCGAGAAAAACGGACTTTTATGTTTTCACTCATAATATCCACTTTTGGTAGAAAATAAAAGTGATCTCAGATTTCGCTTGTTTTTGCTGTAACTTTTATAGTTTCCGAGAAAAACGGACTTTTATGTTTTCACTCAAAATATCGGTTTTTTATAAAAATAAAAGTAATCACAGATTTCTCTTGTTTTCGCTGTATCCCTTATAGTTTTCGTGAAAAACGGACTTTTATGTTTTCACTCAAAGTATCGGTTTTTAGTAGAAAATAAAAGTGATCACAAATTTCGCCTGTTTTTGCTGTATCTCTTATAGTTTTCGAGAAAAACGGACTTTTATGTTTTCACTCAAAATATTGGTTTTTGGTAAAAATAAAATTGATTACAGATTTCTCTTGTTTTTGCTGTATCTCTTATAGTTTTCGAGAAAACAGTCTTTTATGTTTTCACTCAAAATATCGGTTTTGGTAGAAAATAAAAGTGATCACAGATTTCTCTTGTTTTCGCTGTATCTCTTATAGTTTTCGAGAAAAACAGACTTTTATGTTTTCACTCAAAATATCGACTTTTGGTAGAAAATAAAAGTGATCACAAATTTCGTTTGTTTTTGCTGTATCTCTTATGGTTTCCGAGAAAAGCTGACTTTTATGTTTTCTCTCAAAATATCGACTTTTGGTAGCAAATAAAGGTGATCACAGATTTCGCTTGTTTTTGCTGTAACTTTTATAGTTTTTGAGAAAAACGGACTTTTATGTTTTCACTCAAAATATCAACTTTTGGTAGAAAATAAAGGTGATCACAGATTTCTCTTGTTTTTCTGTATCTCTTATAGTTTTCGAGAAAAACGGACTTTAATGTTTTCACTCAAAATATCGACTTTTGGTAGAAAATAAAAGTGATCACAGATTTCGTTTGTTTTTGCTGTATCTCTTATAGTTTTCGAAAAAACGGATTTCGCTTGTTTTTGCTGTATCTCTTATAATTTTCGAGAAAAACGGACTTTTATGTTGTCCGTAGTTTTCAAGGAAAACGGACTTTAATGTTTTCACTCAAAATATCGATTTTTGGTAGAAAATAAAAGTAATCACAGATTTCGTTTGTTTTTGCTGTATCTCTTATAGTTTTCGAGAAAAACGGATTTCGCTTGTTTTTGCTGTATCTCTTATAATTTTCGAGAAAAACGGACTTTTATGTTGTCCGTAGTTTTCAATCTCTTATCTCTTATAGTTTTCGAGAAAAACGGACTTTAATGTTTTTACTCAAAATATCGATTTTTGGTAGAAAATAAAAGTGATCACAGATTTCGCTTGTTTTTGCTGAATTTCTTATAGTTTTCGAGAAAAACGGACTTTTATGTGTTTACTAAAAATATCGGTTTTTGGTAGAAAATAAAAGTGATCACAGATTTCGCTTGTTTTTGCTGTATCTCTTATAGTATTCGAGAAAAACGGACTTTTATGTTTTCCCTCAAAACATCGGTTTTTTGGTAGAAAATAAAAATGATCACAGATATCGTTTGTTTTTGCTGTATCTCTTATAGTTTCCGAGAAAAACGGACTTTTTTGTTTTCTCTCAAAATATCGGTTTTTGGTAGAATATAAAAGTGATCACAGATTTCGTTTGTTTTTGCTGTATCTCTTATTGTTTCCGAGAAAAACGGACTTTTATGTGTTAACTCAAAATATCGACTTTTGGTAGAAAATAAAAGTGATCACAGATTTCGCTTGTTTTTGCTGTATCTCTTATAGTTTTCGAGAAAAACGGACTTTTATGTTTTCACTCAAAATATTGACTTTTGGTAGAAAATAAAAGTGATCACAGATTTCTCTTGTTTTCGCTGTATCTCTTATAGTTTCCGAGAAAAACGGACTTTTATGTTTTCACTCAAAATATCGACTTTTGGTAGAAAAATAAAAGTGATCACAGATTTCGCTTGTTTTTGCTGTATCTCTTATAGTTTCCGAGAAAAACGGACTTTTATATTTTCACTCATAATATCGGTTTTTGGTAGTAAATAAAAGTGATCACAGATTTCGCTTGTTTTTGCTGTATCTCTTATAGTTTTCAAGAAAAACGGACTTTTATGTTTTCACTCAAAATATTGACTTTTGGTAGAAAATAAAAATGATCACAGATTTCGTTTGAGAAAAACGGACTTTTATGTTTTCACTCAAAATATCGATTTTTGGTAGAAAATAAAAGTGATCACAGATTTCGCTTGTTTTTGCTGTATCTCTTATAGTTTTCAAGAAAAACGGACTTTTATGTGTTTACTAAAAATATCGGTTTTTGGTAGAAAATAAAAGTAATCACAGATTTCGCTTGTTTTTGCTGAATTTCTTATAGTTTTCTGTAACTCTTATAGTTTTCGAGAAAAACGGAATATCGGTTTTTGGTAGAAAATAAAAGTGATCACAGATTTCGCTTGACTTTTATGTTTTAACTCAAAATATCGGTTTTTGGTAGAAAATAAAAGTGATCACAGATTTCGCTTGTTTTCGAGAAAAACGGATTTTAATGTTTTCAATAGATAGAGTCGAATAAAAGAAGATAGAGAACTAAAATCTATGAATAATATTTTTAGTTATTTAAATTTTCGGATGAGCTTTATATAAGTGACATTAAAATAAAGTTATATGTATATTGGCATATACATACACATATAGTAGAGAATTTCGCCTTTAAATTGTTCAATATCAAATAACAGTCGAATTTCTAATAGTTTACTGTAAACATCAGGACTTAACAAATTATCTTCTAATATATTTTGTTTTATAAAACAACAACGAAAACTCAAAACTCTCACACAACAACATATGGCGTGATCGGTGAACAGGGTTTAAAAGAAAACGGAAAAATTCATTTGAAATCAATTTGAATTAGTGTTAAACATATAATTATATTATTTGAATTTCCTGTTTGTTAGTTTTTTTTTAAATTAGTCAGTTAGAGATGGGTTAAAATAAAGATTTAATTAAGAGAAAAAACAATTTGTTCGACTAAAAAGTGTTGATAGTTAAAGGTGGGGTCGTCTAAAACTATTGCGTGCTGAAGGTATGTATTTGACTAGTTATCTAGACAATGAGCGTGGGAATTGTAAAAATAAAACTGCCAATTTGTTAATTTTTTGTTTGTTTCAAAGTAATTTTCTATATTTCTTTTTAGATTTAAGCATTTTTTCAATTGTTTTTTTTTTCTTTTTGTCAAGTTTAAAATTACAAGCAAATTATAAAGATTATTACAGTTTTTAAATAACTTTTGTTTTTTTAATTTTATAATTGGTTTAAATAAATGACTTATTTTTGTAAAACATTAAATACTAATCGTATATTTTATTTATAATTATTTTTATTTAGTTTTAAGGTTTATTGTATTTATAATATTTTTAGTTTATTTAAGTGCATTGCTATTGATTATCCTTTTTGTTTTTTTTTGCATTTACTATTGCTTTTTTAAATAGGTTTTATTAAATTTGACTTAATTTTTATAATAAAAAATAGCTTAAAAATATAACTTAATTTAACAAAAAATATATGTATTTGGGGTTTTTACTATGTACAGTTTATTTTAAAGAGATACAACAGCTGTTTTTTTAAGGATTTTTATATTTTTATTTAAATTAAAAAAAATATTTAGCAAACCTACTCTAAGTGAAATCCACAGTTTTTTTTTATGTTTTCTGTTTTTAATTTAATACAATTTTAGCCATTTTCTTGTAAGATTTTAGTTTTTTTTTTTGTATTTACACTTTTGTTTTTATCACATGTGATTTAAGTTTTCTTTTGAGAAGTTTTTTACGACTTTAACATCCCGCTGCATGCGATGCTTCGGCCCAAGGCTGTAAACCATGTAATGCTGCCAAAGGCGCTCCATTGACTGTTTGTGTCGTTAGGGGCGCTGATGGTGGTGGAGCAAAACCTTTACTTATGGCCTCAGCTTGTAGTGACAACATCAAACGATTCGCTGCTTGACGTTCGGCTTCACGTTCTTCGGCAGTTTGGCGTCTGCAATTAGAGGAAAGGGAAAAAGAGGGATTAGTTATTATATAAATATAATGTTAGGAAATTAATAAATATATATTTTAAAACCATAAATAATAATCTGTATATGCAGGTCCATGTATCTACTTTTAAAAAAGTCATTGAAGAATTAAAAACACATTTAATTTTTCCTTACACTTTGTAAATATGTACATTAAAAAAATTTTATAAAATCCTATTGGACATTTCATACTTATAAATTCTCATTCCACTTTTCCCTGCTTTAAAAGTAATTTTCATTTTAAACTTTAGAATGACTCACAGATTGAGTGAGGGTTTTTTTAATCTATTCAACTTAAAATAAATGATGATTATTTCTAAGATATTTCAAACTAAAATTGTTGTGGTTAAATCAGCAAAATCCTTTGTGGCTTTTTAGCCAACAAAATCATTTTAATTACCATCTTAGGCAATTTAATGTCATAAAATAAACAAAATGAACTTTCTAGAGGTCTTAATAGAAATTTTGGTTTTTATCTTAAATGGAGAAGCATCTGTTTTCTAAACATTTTGCAGTAAGAAATTTATTATTAAAATGGTTTCTTAGATTTTTCTTACGGGTGTTGGGAAGATATTTTTAAGTTAAGTTATGTTGTAATAATGTTTTAAATTTAAATTTATTACCAAATAAACATTAAAAGCCATAAGCAGTCAAAGACAGACAGTTTGAAGGCGAAGGTAAAAAGGTGCACATTTGTAGTGAGAGTTAGTACTTGACTTCAGATTTTAAAATAAAGGATCAAGTTGAAAACTGTCCCTTTAGTTCGTTAGTTACTTAGTTAGTTAGTTTTTTAGTAAGTTAATTAGTTGCCTTCGGTAGGTTAGTGATTAGTGTTCTAGTCTGTTAGACCGGAGGTGGTGGGTTCGAATCCAACCTCAGGCACTGGTTAAGGAGTGCACAACGGGCCCGATAGAGGCCTAGGTGCATTTCTTCGGATTTGATGTATATATGCACATCCTCCTTTCGAAGTAACTAACTAACTAGCTAGTTAGTTAGTTAGTTACATTTGTAAAATTATTTTCTGTTAGACATGTGCGATTCCAGTATTTATCAGCGGCTATGTTTAAGCCAGCGAAAGCTTTAGAGCCGATAGAAGTCGCGGCGTCGCGGCTTGTAAAATATACACGGCGGCCAGCCACCGCCAATTTAAGAAATCTCGGCTTGTATCTCCGGCCTGATGTGCGCTGCTTTACTAGACTCTGGTAAGAATCAAACTCAGTCTCATAAATTTTTTAAAGTTTAAATTTTTCTCAACTTATAAATATTTTTTATTGCCTTTATAACTTTATTTATTCTTTAATTCTTTTTCATATCTTTCTTTAATATTATTGAACTGTTTGTTTTTTCCAAACATTTATTTATATATTCTGATCTTTACAACCGCTTTTTCTAAGGCTTTTTGTTTTTCGTTATGGTTTGGAAGTTGTTACCCACACGCAATAATTCATGTTGTACAACTTTGATTAATAAAGAAAAAAAATAAAGTAACGTTCATTCATATTGTATTGTAAATACATAATTGTATAAAAATACTCGTAAAAGAAACAATTTTAAAGCAAATTGAAATGTCTATAGATTGAGGCAACAATTGTATTAATCCTTTCAATACTTGTATCGGTTTGAAATATATTTTAATTTATTTTTAAATTGAGAAGATAAAACGATATGACTCATGCTTTAAAACTTACTCATAATAAAGTTTTTAAAACATACGTAAGTTTCTTTAAATTAAATATTATATATTTAGCCTCTTTTTGAAATGTGTATTTTTTAATGTGTTTATAGTTTAATAGTTTTCTTAAAACAATTTGAATATTTTATGAAGATACTATCATCATTTATTTTAAATAAAAGTTACAAACTAATTCTTATAACTTACATAACTTCGTTTTATTAATTATCCTTTCAACAACTTTAGTTTTCACTTTATTCATACACTCATATTCTTTCAAGGATAATGATAATTAAATCCTTTTGAAATTGATATTTATTCACATACCTACATATGAGCATACATAATTAAATAAGTATTTTTCCCTGATAAACCAAACTCATATAAAATCATCGTTCATAAATGAATATATAATTAATAAATATTTAGGGCTGGAAAATATTATACATTTTAACGAGAAAACTTGTTGACGACACTAAGAATGAAAACTAAAACTATTCCGATAAATAACATATTACATACATACTTACAAGTAATATCATACAAATAAGTTTCCTTAATTTAAAATAAGAAAAGTTTAATATTAAAATGATTTTACTTTAACAAAAAATTTGTATCTTAAAGTTTATCTCTCGCCCCAATAAACCTAAAATTTTTTATTATTATGATACATTCAATATGGCCTCAACTACCCTCGGTGTTTATAAGGTTTATTATTATCCTCCCCCATTTTTTGATGTATATATATTTTTGGAAGGATGGAAATATAAATGATGACTCTATTTACTTTGGTATTTACAGACAAACGTTTAAATAATTATTATTATTGCGCAAACTCCTGTTTTTTTCAAGTTTTTCTTGTTATATTTGAGGGTTTATTTAGTTTGTTGAAAATATTCTTGAAGTTTTTGTTTTTAAGTACTTTGCTTGTATTTAAAATATAATAATTAATATTAAATTATTTACGAGAACATTAGGGAAATTATCTTAAGATAATAAACAATAAAGAGAATTTGAATAAATAAAGTGAATTTATAGGCTTTAATTTTAAAGAGCAATGCCAAATATTCAATATTTTAAATCTTTATAAAAGTTTAGAATTTCGGTTAATACTCCTTTGATTAGATTTATGTAATTAGTTCGAGGTTGTCCATCTATCTATCTATCTATCTATCTATCTATCTATCTATCTATCTATCTATCTATCTATCTATCTATCTATCTATCTATCTATCTATCTATCTATCTATCTATCTATCTATCTATCTATCTATCTATCTATCTATCTATCTATCTATCTATCTATCTATCTTTCTATCTATCTACCTATCTATTTATCTATAAAATAGCTTAAATAGTTCATTGTTAATAGACTTCAAATTTATTTCACATATAAATCTAAAACATTTTCTTTATTTTAATTTTGATTTATGGAAAAACTATATGTGGTTTAAAGTTTCTCACATCTAACTTCCCAAAAGTAAAATAATAATAAAATCATTTTTCTCTGCTGCATAAACAAAACAAATTTTTCAAAAACTCATTTATAATGGTTGCCAAAAACAAAAATAACAACAACAATAGCAATAACGAAAACTTTACCAATTTAACCATAAACTTGTATAAATTTTTAATTAGAAATTTATTTCAAAATTTTCAACACCACACATCCTTGTACTCAAATAATACTACACCAACACATATGTATCTTCTTTCAAATATTAGAGTTAAATTTACAATTAACTTTGCTCCTTTTTCTTGCCAAGAAGATAAATTATAATGGCAAGATTTTTCAGGTGGTAAATTAATTTGTGTATCTAGTATGTATGTATGTATGTTAGTTAATATCCAGTAAAATATATGTTTTGACTAATTAAATTGTTTCCGTTTTTTTTCCTTATTTTCTCCTTGTGGCTTTAGTCAAGTTAAAGAAGATTTATTTTCTTTTAAGAGGAAGCTTAAGGCAAAGCAGTGGAAAAGCAATAACAATAATATTTAATTATATTAAATGTTGTTGTTATATTAAAGAATAAAATAACATTTGTATATATACATACGTTCAAGTATAAACTTGACATATAACAGATCTAAAGCTGTCAAATTGTAAGACATTAACATTTGTAATCACAATAAAGGGAAAAAGCTGCATTAAAATGTTTTCTGCCTTTTTTTCGAAACTGATTTTAAGGGTAGTAAAATGTAAATGTTTACTATGTTATGCTTGAAATCTTAACTTACTTTTAGTTTAACAATGAAACATGTCATTAAATTATTGATTTAAATGTCTGCTATTTTGTGATATTTTTCTTTTTTATATTTCATTTAAATTAAATATGTATTGTTTTCAATTTTAATCGCGTGTTAAACTTTAACATTGTTTTAATTTACTTTTACAGAGACATTGATTACAAGTTCTTTTATTATAATTAAATTAAATAAAAACGTTTTTATATAAAATGCATAACTTTTCTAAAGAAATAGTAAATGTTTGACAAAATAAAGTAAAATATCGGAAGGAAAGGGGGGTGTAATGAAAAACTACATATTTATATATCTTATTATAAAAAGAAAATAATTACGCCATTTTACTAAATTGAAAAATTTGTCAATTGTATATTAAAAACAATGTCAACAGAAAAACATATGCTATTATTTATTTTCCAGCAAAAAAAAAACTGAAATAAAAATTAATAAAACAACCCTCATTAGTGCTAATGAAACGTAATAAACATAATGGGGGGTGAACGGATATAATGAATTTACACACAAAAGGTTTCCATTTTATTTCTTTTATATTTAACAACTTTTTTCCAATGAATTTAAATAATAAATAACAAAGTATATATAAAAAAATAAAAAAAAACAAACAAAATGGCAGTGGATTAACTAAGACCTCCATCCAACACACATAAAAACAATATTAGAAAACTAGACGATATAAATCTAAATAATAATCGTTTTAATAATTTGGGCTTAATTGAGTTGTTGCTTATCGAAATAGATTCTAATGACAAATGGTCATTCCATTTGCTCGTTTACAAGGGAAATTTATACAAAAAAAGTTAAATGATTTAAAACATGCATTTTAGACATTTAGAAATAGAATTTTAGTTTTTTCTATTTATAAGCATGTAAAATTAATGAATGATCATTAACTAACTACTTATGTATGTATGTATGTAAATATACATATATGAATATTTGTTTTGTAATTAAACATTTCAAATATTTTAACTGATATTGTCAACATGATAGAGGAACTTATTACCAGTCAGCAGCAATTGAATCATTATTTAATCGTTTTTTTTTCGTAATGTATATACATTCATTTATTTATAAACAAATTTTAAACCAAAAATTAACAATTTATGGTTTAATGATAATTAGTTGGTTTTTCCATTGAACATTGATTTACTCTTGCTAAATCTAAAACTATTAAAATTATATTTAATTTATTAAATATGTTTAATGAAAGTAAAATACTATTTAATTGCTAAATAATATCAAAAATCTATGTAATCATGTCTTCTTCCCCCGTCATATTCAAATGATAAAATAAATGATATTATGCCATTTCGTGCAGTTCACAAATTATTTTTTATACAAATTTTTCCTTTAACTCCAAATTAAATACTTGTTTTCAAAAGTTATTTTGTCTAATTTATTTATTTATAGGTTTATTTAATCAGTTGTATAATTTCTGGTATTTAAGCGTGTAAATTTTAAATTTAAATTTTCAATTAGTTTATGAACGTTAGTTGTTGCTGTATTTAAATGAGTTTTGATATGTTTTTAATTATTATTGTTGTTAACAAATCAAATGTTTTTGATTAATTTTCGAAAGTGCTTAATAAAAATTAATGGGCCATATTAAATTTTAGAGGTTATTAATGTCATCTCTATAGTTCAGGAAATATTGTACTAATTTTCGAACTTAATAGTTCCAAAATAGTTCCAGACTTTTTTTTTCATGCCTAATTGAGTTCAGTTCTACTTCAGTTCTAGTTCAGTTCTAGTTCTAGTTCAGTTCTAGTTCAGTTCTAGTTCAGTTCTAGTTCAGTTCTAGTTCAGTTCTAGTTCAGTTCTAGTTCAGTTTTAGTTCAGTTCTAGTTCAGTTCTAGTTCAGTTCTAGTTCAGATCTAGTTCAGTTCTAGTTCAGTTCTAGTTCAGTTCTAGTTCAGTTCTAGTTCAGTTCTAGTTCAGTTCTAGTTCAGTTCTAGTACAGTTCTATCGCAGGTTTGGTTGCTGTTTTAATAATCACTTAAATTTCCTACATTTTTATTATGAAATGTTTCATTTTTAAAACTCACCTCCATTTCGTTCTTCTATTCTGGAACCACGTTTTCACCTGAGCATCAGTCATTTTTAAACCTCTCGCCAAAGCTGCTCTCTCCGCAGATGCCAAATATTTTTGCTTGTGAAATCTTTTCTCCAATTCGGCCACCTGTATACGTGTGAATGAAGTCCTGGGCTTTTTCCTCTTTGGTGGTGTACGATTCTGGTAGGGATGGCCTATGCGACGGGCAATGGGAAACGCAGCTGTAAAGAAACAAATAAAAAACCACACATAAGACAAATTATTTCATAAATACAACTTAATAAATAAGTGTCCACCAAATAAAAAAAGTGATCCTTTAATTGTTTTCTAAAAAAAGGTAAAAACAATTAACGTAACTATAAATTTTCCCAGATAACAAGCAATTTCCGATATTTACTTCCGCACAACAAACAGCCAGAGTCCCGCCGCTACCTGCAGAGCGTGAACAAGTGTTTGAATAAGGGACATTAAGGAGGTTTTTTCCAATAGAAAACGAAACTATTTAAGTGGTTACTACTCCAACAAACATTGATATGGATAAACACATATTGACTTAATTACTACTTTACTTATTATAACGTAGCGTTTTTGGGCCATTAGCTGCTGAGAAGGAAGGAGTGAATGAATGACTCTTACCTGCTGTGAAATCAATTAGACGTTTAACTAACCTACAAACGTTAGGGCGCGAATGCTAGTAAATAATATTTAACCATTTAAAATGGTCTACTATTTCCTAATTGTTATTGTTTGTTTTGTGTGTAGGCCGACATAGGCAATAAGTAGAAAAATGTCCTGCTTAAAATGCCACTTTCAAAGTGTTTAATTTATGTTGTTGTTGTTACTATTACTGTTCCTGTTCTTGAGCATTAACGCACGCGACAATTTTCGTTGTCGCGCAATGTTGTTTTGAAACCTTAAGTTGAGTCATTTGTTTGTGACATAAAAAAATACGACAACAACATTTAAGAAAGAATGATGAATGGAATGAGTGAGTGACTGGCTGGCCGGTCAGTCGTTTGTCTGACTGACCCAGACTTTTGTTGTCGCAGAACATGTTAATGCACCGAACAGTTTACAGAACAGGCGTGCAACCATTGATGGCTTTCTGGCTTGTTGGTTAGATGAACGGACTAAAAGGCAGACAGACAGGCCAACCTTTTAAAATTCTTTAAGATCGTAGTGTTTTTGTTATATTTCATGACGTCGTCGTCATCATGATCATTATTGTCGTTGTTGTATACGTTTGGCTTTTATTAGGTGCGATAAGAAACGCGTAGAGACATTTTTTGTAAAATAAAAATATTCAGCTAGAGTTGCCAGCATTAAATCATTTTCCAATTGGTCGTTTTCAATATTTTTAATAAACACTAATTACTTTGTAACGGTGCTAGCAATTTCAAATTTTCAATTTAATAGACAAACCTCTTAAACTTTTTTGACTCAAATCAGTTGCATATATTAACATTATCAATAGAAACTTAAAAAATACTTTGGCAACTCTTCTTCTTATAGCCTCGATTCATGTTTTAAAATTGTTTTTTATATGTATTTGTTTTCACAAATTAGCCACTTTTATTAAAGAGTTTTCAAAAACGACATTTACAAAATGTTTTACAATTAATAAAATATTAAATTCTTTATTATAACGCTAAGGCCGAATAAAAAACGATTTAACTTCTACCACTACTTCCCCTGCATATCTTATTCTCATTCATATTGTTTGTAGCATTATCTTTAGTGGGTTTTGTTTTCTTAGTTTTTTGTTCGAATATTGTATTTGTGTCCTCTTGTAGTGTTTTGTCGCCAGCTTATCTTAATAGCTCCGTCGAAGTACAATAATTGGCGCCTCCGCGGAAATTGTATGGATTGGTTGTATATGGCAACCAATTTTTCTTCATGAACGAATACTTTACGTAGCTGTTGGTGTTTGTGTTTTTGGTCAAAATTATTTTTTTCAAGTTTTTTGAAGCAATTTTTTTTTTGTTGGGAGTTTGTTTTATAGCAACAGTCTGAATGTAGTTGCTTAAACGATACATTGACATCGTACAATTAATTATGAAAGCGTTGTAAATATAAAAAGTGAATGCAGGTTTTGATAGTGTTAATGAATATTTGTTTTATTTTATTAAAAACTCTTTTGTTTTCAAAAAACTTTTTAAACTAAAGTTAAAAGAAAATATACATACTATCACAACTTCCTTAAGGCACAATTAAATTGTAAAAGTTAGAGTTCAGTTCTAGTTAAGCTCTAGTTTAGTATTAGTTCAGTTCTTATTCAGTTCTAGTTCAGTTCTAGTTCAGTTCTAGTTCAGTTCTAGTTCAGTTCTAGTTCAGTTCTAGTTCAGTTCTGATTCAGTTCTAGTTCAGTTCTAGTTCAGTTCTAGTTCAGTTCTAGTTCAGTTCTAGTTCAGTTCTAGTTCAGTTTTAGTTCAGTTTTAGTTCAGTTTTAGTTCAGTTTTAGTTCAATTTTAGTTCAGTTTTAGTTCAATTCTAGTTCAATTCTAGTTCAGTTCTATTACAGTTCTAGTTCAGTTCCAGTTCAGTTCTAGTTCAGTTATAATTCATTTCTAATTTTAAATTCAGTTTTAGTTTTGTTTTGTTTCTATTTATTTAATTTTTTCGAGTGTATTCAAATTGAACATAAATATTTATATCCATTGCGTGCAGTTCTTCTTAATTCTAACCCTTTTAAAGTGTTAAACTGACAAATCATGTTGTTTATTAAGGTTTTCTTCGAATTTTAGCGAAAATGTTTATTAAAAATTCAACAACATAAAGACATAAAAATCAATATTGATGTTATTTACAAAACGTTTTTTAAAGATATTTTTTTCTCATCTTAGATGTCGGTAATATCAGTTTCAATAAAAAGCCATTTTAAGCCATAAATATAAACAACAAACCCATCAAATCATGCCAACATGATGCTCCAATTGTAACTGTAAAAGGGTTTACAGATATCCATTTAAGTAGGTATATCATACATATCTAAACATATAACAACCACACATGATTATTTTATAGGGACTTTAAAAGGGGGGATTTAAATAAAAATTTAAATTTGAGTAAAAATATATAGCATGTATGCAAAAATACATTTTCTTGTTTCTGGTTTTATTTATTTTTAAAACAAAAATATGGAGGGTTGGTTTTACTTATGACTTTGTGTTTCCTGTTAAACTGAAAGTTTTTCCTTTTTTTCTTTATATACAGTTATTTTTCTAAAATATTCCAAAGGGATGTTTTACGATTGTTTTAAGAAAAGTTGAATGTTTTAAAACAAAAATAAACGTTTTGTGTTAGAAGTGAGTGTGTGTGTATGTGTGGCTATAAACCATAAGCCAAGTAACCGTAATGGCAAAAGCTTTTAACATGAATTATAAATATGCATGTTTATGCCAAGAAATATTATTTTTTTTAGCAAGCTACAAAAATACATTTACAAACAGGAACATGTATAGGTTTTTTTATAGATGATGTATTTAAGGTTAAGAAATTCATATACTTACATATACATACATAAAAAAGTTATAAATTTGCCGGAAATATGTATCAAGATTTTGCAGGAAATATTTCAAATCAAAAATATATATTTATTTGATTGAAAAATTAAGAATTTTGTTTATTGTTTTTGGTTATTTGTTTAATTTATTCGTTAGATTTGAGAAATAAAATAAAAGTATTTTTTAATATTTTATTTTTTTACATAATATACAGATTAAGGAGGCCTTTACTGTTCCTGCAAAGATCTACATCAGCTATAATCCAGTTCTAGTTCATTTCTAATTCAGGAATCATAATCAACAGTATAGAGATTTCAAGAAAACAAATCCACTTCAATAAAAATTTAAATATAAAATTTTAATATTTAAATGAAAATTTTAGTGCTTTTTCTAATTTGAAATTTGTTTGGTTTTTCTTCTCTTTCATGACCATTGTAAACTTTCTACATTTTCTTCATTTAAAAGATCACTTTACTAAAGTAGTTTAAAAATTTACATTTAATTATGTTAATGTGACAGAGACGTTAAAATGTCGACGTAGTGCAACGCATCTGTAGCAAAAATGAAAGAAAGATAAATTAGATAGATGATGATGGCATTCTTTAACGTTTTATTTCATATAACATCTCCAGTATTTTCCTTTCATTATTTTTTGTTTCCACTAAATAGCATCTGTACATTGAAAATCACGTGCAACGTGTGCCACAAACATTAACAGCACCAGCACTCAGTCAATATGTATGGAAAAAATCGTATAAAATAAAGTACAAAAAATGCCAAAGAATATAAATGAACGTTGTTGTTCTTTTAAATGCGTATGTTGCTACTGTATTTCTGCAGCAGAAGCGCAAGTACTTGAAGAAGGCAGACAGACTATGGCAGTAAATTCCAAACTAACACCACATACATCAATGCGAAAGAAAGTCAGACCAGGCACAATGCGTTTTATAGGCCAAAACCAACAAAAGAAAAAAACAAGAAGGCACAAAAAAGCGTATAACGAAAACATTAAAGACAAGCCACAATGATTGCCACATAGCACGCACTCAATAAAATTGAAAAAATAAATAAAAAAAAAGAAAAATAAAACAACAATTACCTCACAAATAAACCCTTGGCATGGAATTGCAGCAGCTATAAGCAACAAGCAAAGCATACGACCAATTTCATCTTGTCTTTTATAGAAAATGTTAAACTTATTAAAATTGTTGCAGTAACTAAAACTGCCTCCTCAGCCACACTTGCTCCTTCACAATTTACTGTTTAAGTTGTTGGCTAATAAGTATGATCAGAGAAGTCTTTTAAGGTAACAAGCATATCGGCATGTCATACGCTTGCTTAAAGCTAACAAAAGAAAAGCAACTAATACCCAACTGATTGTCTGGTTGCTTTGGTAGCAAGTACCTACAGGGAAGCTGTGACGATACTCTTTTGTAGAGTACTTTTACTAAAGTATCCTTTTTAAGGTTTATGTATTGTGTGTTATACTTGTTTGTATTTGTATTTTTATAAATCCTTTAGCTCATTGAGTAAAGTAGGAAAACATGTTTGCTTTCAGTGTACAATCTCACCTTTATTTAAGCCTGATATTTTAAACCGCCCAGAAGTTTTACATGTTTCTGTGGTTGTTACTGTTTTGCTTTTCCTTTGGTTTGTTTATGAGTTTTTATATAAACAAAATTTGCATAATGTTGCTGATCGTTTAAAAGTGCACTTGTTTAAAAATCATGAGACTAAGACAGTGGTATGTTTAGGGTGAAATTGAAGGGTTTATATATTAAAGCAATAACACATGTATCATCCACATTCCAAGGAGGAATGTTAAGTTCAGTTTTAGTCGAGTTCAGTTGCTATTCTGATCTATTTCTGCTCGAGTTTAGTCTAACTCAGTTCTAGTTCAGTTCTAGTTCAATTCTAGTTCAGTTCTAGTTCAGTTCTAGTTCAGTTCTAGTTCAGTTCTAGTTCAGTTCTAGTTCAGTTCTAGTTCAGTTCTAGTTCAGTTCTAGTTCAGTTCTAGTTCAGTTCTAGTTCAGCTCTAGTTCAGTTCTAGTTCAGTTCTAGTTCAGTTCTAGTTCAGTTCTAGTTCAGTTCTAGTTCAATTCTAGTTCAGCTTTCATTTAACTAAAACAAATGATATTTCTTTTAAAGTTTTTTCCCCATTAATGTATTCTAAACCACTGTACATTACCAAAATATGTTTCAATAACAGCAATCACCAAACTGTTTTTCAATTTCCAGGCATTTCATTCGTTTATTCATTAGTTAAATGATAATTTGTTGTAGAATAAACTTCAATTGTATCAATATTAAAATGACAATGTTCGATATAAATCCTCAAAGTGACCTCCATGATGCTAAAGATAAAACAATGTTTTTTAATTTAATCACACACACACATAGAGCGCACATTTTAAGCTCTACTTTAATGCTTCAATAAACATTTGTATTGATTTGAATAAAAAGAACAAAAGCTTCCTTTCAAAAGTGAGTATCAACAAACATTTGCCGCTTTAACCGATTTGACATAAAGTGTCGGCTTGATGATCACGCACACACACACTGTCAGTCCTCTGTTGTGGCATCCTTAAGATAGACCTAATTTGCATACAACAGCCTTTAAATCAAGCTTAATTTCGATACAGTGTTGTTTTGTTTTAGCAACTATTTTAATGATGTGATTAACATGACTTTTTAATTTCAACCTGTATACCGAATTAATTACCATTTGGGAGGTCGGTTTTTAATAACAATTTAAATACAAATTTTGAAATCGAAATGACGTTAGGTTTTTGCTGTCGTGACTGGGCGAAAGATTTATCTTGCTCATCAGCAGCAACATCAAAGTCATTTCAAATACAAATTAAATTTTCAAAAAACAAAAGGAGTCAAATTCACCACATTTCAATATTGAGCTTTTATTGACGTCACACAAAATAAATGTCAAATGTATTAATGGTTTTTATTAAATAAATTTTTTCTACCATGTTTTTGCTTTGATTGTTGGTCATTAAAGGGTTAAGAAGGCATTATCACTTTAATGTTATTTCTTTTCTTATTGTTATGTGTGAGTGTATTCCTTGACTGGATTTTGTACCTTTATTAAGGTTGTATTTCAGTATTTTTTTATTGTGCGTGTTGATAAGCTGGCGCCTTTGGCTTTTTTTTTCTACGTTACCTTTTCAGCTTCCATAAACTATATTGACTCTTTGTCGAAAATGATTTATGAGCATTTTTTTCGTTATGCTTTCAGTAATAAACTTATGTAGGTGGTCATGTTGGAGTTAGTTACTTATTGTTGAAGTGGTAGCTTTTAAAAGACAATTATAATATTCTTTCTGTTTCTGTTTTCCTAAATGATAAACGGAAGTTGTTGGAGATTGTTTGGAGTTTTATTGACGACAAGATTGAAAGTATTAATTTTTCAGAATTTTATATGTTTTTTTAAAACGAGTAACTAATTATCATTCTTAATTAGGTTTTTAATATGAAAAATAACAGTTAAAGTTTAACACTTAATTTTTAAGCTTTTTGATAAATTTTTCTGGCACTAGAAAGTTTTTAGAAAACATTTACAGCATTTTAATTAAGCTTTATGTCTACTAAAGTCAAACACTTCATTTTAAGAATATTTTTGAACTAAAGTTTTTTAAAAGCTTTTAGAAGTCAAATAAAGTTTAACATTTCATTTTCAGGCTATATGCTCAAGTTCCATTTAAGTTAATTAACTTAGAAATTTCTATAGAAATTAAAAGTTTTTAGATAAGTTTTTGAACAAAATTTTAATTGAAACTAGTTTCAATTAAAGTTTTTTTGGCTAACAAAGTTTAACATTTTTAAAAAGCTATTTCTAAACTTTCATGATAGTTTCTTTATTTCTCTAAATATAGATCATAAAAAGAAACTTTCATTAAGGTTGAATTTTGATTATATACTAAAGTTGGGAAAATTTACTGCATGTAGAAAAAATCGCTCCAAAGTAAGTATGACTCTAAAAGCTTTTCGTTATTAAAGCTTTTACAGAACTTGTAAGTATAAAATATCATTCAATTAACTTTCAGAATGATGAAATCTTTTGAAGTTCTCTCATGATATTATTTTAAAGTTTTACCCCCTTTTTTAAAATTACGTAAAATTTTAGGAAAAAAATTTATATTAAAATGGATTTGAATTTTAAATTATAAAAAATTTCCATTTGGATATAAAAATATTTTTGCTTAAAACATTTACCACTGACTAACAAATTCCTTTCCATTCCCCATATAAAGATGTGTTAACATAATTATGCCCGTTTTATTGAATTTAACTTTCAATAAACTTCATGTTTTTAATCAACTTGACTCTCAACTTCCGTTGCTGCAAAAGACATCAATAAAAAAGCTTGCAATTTTATGCTTTTTTGCTCAAATAAAAACTGAATATTCTTTCAATAAACTCTGCTATTTTAAGACACAAAAAAAGTTCAAATAATTTTATGAGCATTTAAAAAAATTTACTTTGCAACTTGTTAAAAAAATTTCTTATATAACTTTGATATAATAAAAACAAACAAAAAGAAATCGCTATAATGGCACCCCACTGTGCGAATAAGTGCTGTTTGTCCAAAAACATCAACACACATTAGTAGCTCATTAACCATATTTATGTTTAATGTCTTATTCATTTAATTTAATAATGAAAGAAAGAAAAAAGAAGCTCATGCTTAACTCACCTGCCAGTCTATCCTTAACGGCTTGATGCGCCAGCGCAGCATGATGTAAAGGCGGTAAGGCCCATGTTAATGGTGTCCGTTGTGGTGGTACTCTCAAGACATGACCTGCTGCAGCAGCTGCCGCTGAGGGATACAAATGTGGATATGTGTAAAGTGCAGTAGCACCACCGTATGTTGATGAGGCTAAACTTGTGGCTAATTTATAGGCGGCCAAATCATGTTCATTTTGTAAATCCTGTTCACTCAATTTATTACTATTGCTATTATTGTTGTTATTATTATTGTTGTTGTTGTTATGCTCAAAGGGTTTTGAAAGCAGGCGCGATATACTAAAAGGCAGATTTTCACTAGACGAGGAACGGGTTTGTTCTGACTGTGTTTCACTGGAAATAAGTGAAAAGATAAATATAATTAGAATAATGTAAAATAAACAGACTTTATGTTAACACTTTCAATTGTTAGTTATCTTATTAGGTTATTAAGCATATTTTGCAAATAATTCTTTAAATAAAGGGGGAATGCTGCAAGTGTTGCAAATGTACCTTTTAAAACAGTTGACTGACAGAATTTATTAAGCATTTTCCCTCAAATATCTAATAGATATAATTTAACTTGACTTGTTTATCCATTTGTTTGCTGGGTTATTTTTATCATTGACGCAATAGCTCTTCAATTGTAAAAAAAGCAAAAACAAATCGTGTTATTTTTTTACATTTATAACGAATATGAATTAAGTCTAGAGCTGCTATTAAAAGTAGTTTTATTTAATAAAACTATAAATCAAAAAAAGCTTTTAAAAATTTAGTTTCAAAGTAAAAACGTGACCAAAAAAAAAAAAAAGAAACTTAAATCAATACTTGTTTCATATTATTCTTCACAAATAAATATTGCGTGTTCTTTTCCCTTGAATCTCATGAAAAACAAAAATAATTTATTAGCATTTTTTCAACATTTAATACAAAAACAAACAAAAATTAATGAGTTTTACAAGAACTGTCACAGATAAAAATTAAATTCATATAAAAATTTGTTTTCATTTTGTATTGATCATGAATGCATGTTTAAAAATGTATGTTTGACACACAAAAAACATGTTAAAAGAAATAAAAGACAACAACAAAAAGTTATTAATTAAGTTTGTTTTTAAATCAAGAAAAAATTGTAAACAAATGGCAAAAAAAATTGCAATACTGATGCTAAAATATACACACATTCATATGTACATGTTTGTTCAAATGTGTGTTGAGTTGTTTACAAACAAATTGATTTTTCTTTATTTTGTTTGCTCAGAGAGAATTAGAGCTTTGCTGCAGTAAAGCATATCAGCCATGTTAACCCACGCAACTCTTGTATACCAGAGATAATGGTGTATAAATGTATGTTTGTTTGTATAAATGTTTACATAATAATAATGGCAGCTTTAAGTTCTTAAATAGTAAATGCAAATAAAAAAGAAAATCTTGAAAACAACAACAACTCCAAAAACCATATACAGTTGATTGATCATGATTACTTAATACAGTAGCCAAACAGCAACAATTTATAAAGATTTATGTTTGAAATGAAATTGAGACATTTGCGTGACCATTGATGGATTAAATCTGTTTTTATTTTATTTTTCATTTTCGTTAGTGTTTTATTTATTTATGAATTAAATGCTATTTGCTTATTGCTGAAGGTTATAATGAATGAATAATATACTATTAACTAGGTTTATGTATGTTGTGTTATACACTACTATATTTTCAATTAGCTGATGGAGTAAGATTAGTTAAAAATAAAGTAAATGAATATCGGAGGGAAAATAAATGTTGAAATGAAAACTCGATTAAAAGCTATAAAAATAATTTAATTTATTATCTTCTTCCTTAGTAAAATTAACTAACAAATAAACAAACTCTCTAAATATGTCAAAGAAAAAAACACAAAAAACGTAACATTGTTAATAGTTATAACAAGTCATAAAATTAGCTTTAGGTGGGTAATAAAATTTGAAAGTTTATCTTGTATTATACATAGCAGGAATGGAAAATGTCATAGTATTTAAATTTATAGAAGAAATTTTCTATGAAAACTAGCTTTTAAACTCTTCTTAAATTTTTATGAATATGATCATAAATATTTAGAACAATATTACTGCACTTGCGATGTTCTCGTAAGGAAGCATTTTTAAGTTTCTTGTGTTTTTTATTTGGACCTCATAAAGCCATACGATGTGGGATGCAGGTCCCCTAAAGTAAGATGTTTCGTTAAGCAATCCAGTGGGTATTTCGGCCGATTGATGTGCAGGACATTCTCTACTGACTCTTAAAATAAAAATAGTTTCTGAACTCTTTCAAGTATACGGGACACTGGAGTCCCAAGATTTGTTTTACATTTTTCTCGATTTAGAGCGTTATTTGTTCACAGTTTGAAAAAAAGGAAACAGCTTCTACACAGTGGGAAAAAATATACACGCCTGGTATCAAATTAACACCAAGGTGTTAATAACTTTTCAATAACATCCGTTGTCAGAGTTTATACATGCGTATGACAACACTTTGTTGTCAGACAATGCATATTTTATACACATCCGTTGTCTAAACGTGGTAGGCTTACTATTGACAACAATCCGTTGTATATATGTATAAACTTTGATAACAGATGTCATTAAAAATTTTAAAACACTTTGGTGCCAATGTAGACCAGGTATATAATCTTTAAGCAGATTCTGACTAATGAATTATTAATTAATAAGTACTTTTATGTAACCAGACTGTCATTGAAAACAATTTACAACTTATTAGCAAGTTTTTGCTTGGTATGTATTTAATAAAAATAAAATTTGAAAATTTGTTCAAATTATCGATAAAAATTTTTATAAATAAAAAATATTAAAAATATATATTTTCAGTATAGTTTTAATTTAATAAATACCCTAAAGCAAAAAAGATATTTTGAAATTTTAATATTACTCTACTTCCCAACCCTGTTTACAACTCACTCTAATAACTTAAACATTTTACTGCAATTTCATTCATACAATCTTTTGAACACAGCTACACACAAACACAGCAATTAAAATGTTAATTTAACAATGATTTTAACAGTTTTTCTAAGATAACAACACACAAACAAAAACATGCACACACTCACACACATACAAACCAATTGATAGTTTTCAGTCAATCTGATTTTTTACGAGATCATCACAATCAATTAACTAGATCTTTTAAACATCTTTTTAATAGTTTTCTCTATTCATTCATAGTTTATTCTTTCAAAAAAAGAAAAAGATATCTAATCTTTTTTTGGGGGGGTTTAAAAAAAAAACTAATAATTTTATAAATTTTATTGATCGTTAGTAAAAACGTTTGATTTTATTTTAATTTATTTTTAAGTTGTAGGTTTTATTTATTTTTTGTTAAAAATTTTGAAATCATAAAAAACATCAATTTGCCATTAGAAAACGTTTGATTTTGACATATTCAGTACATCTACATTTGTTTAAGATTTTATTGTTTTATTTTTCCATACTTGTATTTTATGGTTTTTTAATAAAAAACATTTTTTGTATTAATTTTTTTCATTTATTTATATTTACATATAATATTTATTTATTCATATTGTTTGAAATGTTAAAACATTGTTTTTGTTGTCCGTCTTTCTTGTCTTAAGTGTCAATCGTATTAATTATATTGCAGTTTTAAAGCTTGTTTTTAATTTAATGTCTTGTTTTTTTTTGCTGTTGTTGTTGCTTATTTTCTAATATTTATTAAAAATCATAAGTTTATAAACATTTAATACAAGTTAAGACATTTTAATAAAAATCAAATTAAATAGAAAAAAATAATAATAATGTGATTTGAAAAACAATGTTGTTAATGTTATTGATTATGTACATGTAGGAGTGTTGCCAACTTGTGTGTTGTGTTAAGTTTTATTAAGGGTGTTCATTTAGTTAGGCAAATATATTAAAAAATGTTAAATAATGTTTTTTAACTTAAGTGTTTGTAAAAAGCTTAGTTTTTATACATGTGTAAATAGATTCCACTAATAGCATTCAATTCTACGTACTCCGATTTTTATACCCTACGCCACTTTAGTGGGGAGGTTATATTGGGTTTGAGCTGATGTTTGTAACATACAAAAATATTCGTCCTATACCTTAAAGTATACCAATAGGCTTAGAATAATTTTCTTAGTCGATTAAGCTATGTCCGTCCGTCTGACTGGTTGGCTATCTGTCCATGTAAACCTTGTTCCCAAGGTACAGGCCGCAATTTTCAACATAATTAGATGAAATTTGGCACTCACGCTTCTTTTGGCCCAAGCGTATTGAAAATGGTTAAAATCGGTCCGTTATTTCGACTAGCCCCATACAGGGCCTTTGGGCACTACCGATTTTTTATGATCGGGCTTCATTTGACCCTAGCCACCATACAAACTCCCCTTCTGAAAATGACTTGAAGGTCAAAACTCACTAAAATTAATAAAACTTTTAAATTTGACATACATAACTTTGAAGTAGACTTTACTTCCTCTGCCAACATTTATAGGAATAAGGCCATATTTTAACCTACTCCTCTTTGAGCCCTATTGTAAAAAAAGTAATAATATTCCGGAATAAAGTTAATAAACAAATCAAATGCTTTATTTTTTTATATAATCCCCATTTTTAACATACTGGCTGGTGTAGGGTATCATATGGTCGACTATGCCTGACTATACATTTATACTTGTTATAATCAGTTCTTTTATGTCTTATGTTCAAAGGACTTACAATTTCAAACGAATATTTAAAATATTGCAACCGCGGATCCAGCCCTAACTTTTAAGGTGGGAAATTTTGCTTGATGTATGTATGATGCTAATATTGGTATCAAATGGAAGTTGGGAATCTGTACATTCTATCTATTTTATTTACTTGACTCAGAGAAAAAAACGGTAAAGAAATTAAATTTAATTTCGACACAAAAACTTTTAACTAACTTTTTTGTGACAAAGTTTTTCCTGATAAATTGAAAGAAATCATATTATTTTGAAGCAGAGGTTGCTTCATTTGAACTTTCTTATTTAAATTTCGAATTCCATCTTTTGAAATCGTATGTCCTTTAAATTTTACAGTCCTTTTACAGGATCACAAGAGCTGATTATGAAAAACTGAGTACACAGAATTAATAGTAATGGTCCACAGTTTCCTGTGCACATAAATTTTTTCATGTGTTAAAATGACTGTTGCACGGTGTTGTATTATTTAAATTTCTAAATTCTTCTAGTTTTTCGATTATTTAAACTTCTGTCTTGTTCTAGTATAAGTCTATTCTAAAATAATAATGCATCCTAATTTAGATAACAATTTTCTAATCTCTATTTATTCTAGAAGAAGGGACTATAAAGATACACATAAATAACTATTACTTTCAGTCAGACGGATTACACATAAAAGCTTTCATTGGGAATGATCCATGATTGGCAAATACTGTGACTAAGGATAGATAGTGGTGACAATTTACAATTGACATTCGATAATATATTTGCACTGTTCGGAAGCTACAGGATCTTTTAGTAGCATAGGACCTTTTTGAGGAAAAGAAGTAGAAACTTTATAATAAGTTAATTTGTAGTTGTAGTTCTAATAATTAATGTGAATGAGACCAGTTCAAACACAAAATCATGTATACAAAGTTGTCAGATCTTAGAATGTTAACAGAAAGAATAATGTACAAAAAATGTCTAACAACCTTGTGTGAGAGAACTTATAATTTTTGTTTTGTTAGAAAAAACATTTTTATTGTAAAACATTTAAATTGATTGTTTGCCAGATGTGCGAATTTTATGCAATTTTCATTATCAATACATTGCCATCATTAGCAATTAGTCAGATCTTACATGTTAACAGAATAGTGGTCAGAAAATGTCTAACAACAACTTACAATTACAATTGTAAACCTACAATTTTTTTTTTTGTTAGAAAAAATGATTGTCAATATGTTTGTTGTAAAACATTTTTAACAATCGTGTAAACAAATTAATTATGATTGATTGTCTGACAACTTTTTGTCAGATCTGCAAATTTTATGCACCTAACAATGAAACCATTGTCAAAAATGTGCTTTCTATGCAGCCTAAATAATACCTTGCAACTTTCGCTATGTACAACAATCTGACAACAGTGTGGACTGATAATTTTTCATGGCAGATAAATGTTATTGTATGAAAAATGTCTGTCAGGGTTTCTTACAATTATGGCAATTATTTAATGCTAACAATTTGTCATACCTAGAGACAGTTTTTATATCTTAGAAATAAGATATAAAAACTGTCTCTAGGTTGGTTAGAAATATTGGATTTCTCATTAAAAGCGATGCAATTTGTTTCTGATTTTATTATCTAATCGGAATGATATTGGCTTCATAATTCTTTCCAAGTTTAAAACATACAGTCGATGTGATTTATTCAAGGAGAGATAGATGTACGTTTTAAGAACGTTTAGAAATTATAAAATTTAAAAAAAATGTTGAACACCAACATCGTACGTAAAATTTCTGTTTTTTTCGGAAGATTTATGTGCTTAAGTCATGGACAATAAGCATCCGGCCCTTGCCTTCCGTGACAAACATTCTCATTATAGTTCCATTTTTCTTAAATTCCAGTTCTAACAAAGGCTCTTTTCGAAATGTTTAGAAAAGCGCATTAGTTTACACGTGAATTAATGATTTATATTTGTATATGCATGTGTATAGTAAGCGGTAAGAATATTGAGTTCCGTCGGCCAAACTTTTTTGAACTAGAATCGAAGTAGTTCACATTTTTAAAGTATGTACCTATGTACTATGTAAAAAAGCCGACGGAAACTTAAATTCATTCCATTATCATATATTATAAAAAGATATCCTCTTTTTATACAGAACCGAAATTTGATTTACTCCAGGAGTATTGGAATACTTCTAGTATGTATTAAAAACTTTTAAACTTACCTTAGGGGAGCTTCAGATTCATCATAACAACTACCGCCATCCATATCGATATCTGAACCCGTGCCACATGATAAGCGGGAATCAGAATCAACGTCGACATGAATCTCTTGATCCTCAATGTCATCGCGATCATCTTCTTCATGTGAGGATGACATACTGGAGCTGTAGGGAGCCAACTTGTACAATTTAAGCAAAAACTTTTTTAATAAAACAAAATATTATTTTAAAAAATTTAAAATGTTTTTTAACTTTATTATTTAATTTCTTTAATTTGTTATAAAATTTATATTTTTATAAAAAATATTAAAATTTTATTAGTAGGTCAATTTGTTGTTCTTTTATTGCTTTTTATTATTTTTTTTTGTTTCAAAATTAATTCATATTTTTAAGTTGTTGTTAATTAATTTTAATTATGCACTTTTATTTTTAACTTATTTAAATAAGCCGACGCTTTATTGTTTTACAAAATCTTTAATATCCAAATTTTATTTTTTTAATGTATATCCGTATAACTTTTTAAATATCAATCCGTTTAATTTAAATAGATTTTTGACGGTTTATATTTGTGTTTTTATTATATTTGTTACTTTTCTGATTTGGGGGCAAATAGAAGAAAAACCGTTTAACATTTAAGCGCTTTAACGAACTCGACAAATTGAGGTGTTAACGCCAACTGAATGTTCAACTTCCCCGTTGCAAAACATTAACCGACCGACCGTATACAGTTTTAAACCACACACCACCACTATACTGCCACAACCAGCAGCAGCAACTACCAAATTGTATACTAATACCACTGCAACAACTACACAAAAAAAAACGCACAACTACTTCCATCCATTTACTTACAAATCAACATTTATGTGAATCTTGTCTTGTTAGCAAAGCTAATGATGTTTAAATATTATTGTTGTTGTTGTTTTTGGTATTTATCGTCTTGTTTAACTACCACCACCATCGTTGTAGTTTAAAAAAGGCCAAAAAAACACCAACAATCGTCGTCATCATCATTCACAAATACCGGCAGCTCTTTAGCTTGTTAGACCAGTTTAACTGCTTCCTTCCTTGGTTTAAAAGTATTGTTGTAGCTATTGTTGTTGTTGCGCTGTGAGTGCAGTTGAGTTAAAACATAACCTACGGTAATAATGGCACTTGTTTTATGTTACAATAGCAATTGTCTTATTACTCTATATGAAAACTCCGCCTTCAATTTTAAACACCAGAGAGAATGTTTGGTCTCTTATATGATCAAGAGTAAAAAACAGGTTTTTTTCTATTTAAACTTGGCATCACTTTTCATTGTTAAAGGGGTGTTTCTTATTTGCTATTGGTTGTACGCAGGCGTGTAAATTTGTTTGTTGTTATTTAAAAGTTGTTTTTGTTTAACAAGCTAATGACCTGTATGTGTATGGCTTTTTATTTTAATAAGGGGTAGTGGTTTTTGTTATAGTTGTTGTTATTGTTGTTGGCGTTTATTTTTAAATACTTCTTATTGAGTGTTGTTTGTTTGTTGCCTCTGTTTATTTGGTTATTGTGTATTCGGGGAAAACGTTGTTTATTTAATGGAGTTTGGGAATCTTATTTTATAAAACAAAAAATAAGGACAAAATACAGTTTTGGAATAACTATATAAGTTTCTCATTAACCAATACAAAACAAAAACAAATAATGTATAGAAGGCATGGCCGACCGTATGATACCCTACATCAATGAGTATGTGGATAGTTTTTTTTAGAGTAATGTTATTTATTTCTTAGCCTAACACCGAAATATTTTAGCAATTTGTTCACAAAGAACCGATTTTTCTGAAAGAGGGGATTATATGTTAACAATGGTACAAACATGTGGATTTATCCTCCCAAATTTTTGTGGAAGAATTTATGTTTACATTAATGTTATTCTGCTGATATTAGTAAAGATACTGGAATAGAATAAATAATGGATCGATTTCAATCTTTTGTCTTTGGATCAAGAGAAGAGTATATGCCAAAATTTCAATTTATCTTGAAAATTGCGACCTGTGACAGAAGGTTGACAAGGATATTCAAACGATTAATTGTCGATCGATTACTCGATAAATTTTTGATAATGATTCGCTTGATTTGTTGTTTTAGATATAGGTACTATCAAAACTATAATTAGAATTGTTGACGCTGTAATTCACTGCGTACAATCAGTTAAGAAGAGTCAACTGGACTCTGTTTTAAGACCACGCCACTTGTCAAAAACTGATTTTTTAGTTAAAAAAAGTGGTGGGGTAATGAACAATTCATAAGTTTATAAAAACTTAAATTATTAATAAATTAATAATTGATTGCCTGGCATCTGGGACCTGACATTAAACTTTTATGTTAAATTTTACCTTAATTCCAAAGTATTTAAGCAATTAATTGATAAAATATAAAATTCTTTAAATGAGGCCAATCGCCATTAAATTTGAGAAAAGGATATATTTTTGAATAACAGTTAGTTTTGTTGAGTTTCATTGCGATACAAATGGTTACGTTTAAGACATTTTTTGAAAGGAGGCTTGAATGGGGCCAGGGTCAAAAAAGGGCCGATCATTACGAAAATCTGCAGTGTTATTTATACTTATATATTTTAACGTAATTATGGCACAAAAAGCCCAAAATCGGGAGGTACGGTTGTATGGGGGCTAGGTGAAATAATGGACCGATTTCAACAATTTTCAATAGGCTTCGTACCAGAAAACATCATATTATCTTGAAAATTACGGACTATACCTTGCGCACAAGGTTAACATGGACAGCCAGCTGAACAAACGGACGGACATGTCTTACTCGACTCAAAAAATGTTTCTGAATCAAACGGTATAGGACCAATATTTTTGTATGTTACAAACATCAGCACAAACATATCCTTCCCACTATAGTGGTGTAGGGTATAAAAACATGATTTATAGCCCTAAAAGTGAATCGAGTTAAACACTTTTTATACATATAAACCCTGAGTGCATGAATTTACAAAGGACTAAGCCGATTAATTGTTGAAATCGTTTTATTATTTCACCTAGCCCCCATAGAACCGTTTATTAATTTCAAATATTTACGAATATAAAACATTGATAAGTATAAAAAACTCATATATGCATTTTTGTTATGAAATGTAGTTTCTGGTATTTTGGGTATTTTTTAAACCAATGGTATTCTATTGGCAACCCTTCTTACACTTAAAGTTTTGTTGTTTGTCTTACTACAGTGACGACATTTTAAATAGAAAACGTTTTGCTTTTGGGGTTTTTCTTTTATTTTTTAACACACATACATACAAACACATACTCTTCTCGTTACATATTCATGTAAAAACTTTGTTGTAGTAGTACTCTTTTAGGTGGGAGTTGTTCTATTTGAATTCTTTTATTACAAGATCTTTTAGAAATTCAGTATTTTTTCCTGTAATATTCCGTTTAATGCCATTGTAAATGCTACATTTTTTTTTGCTGTAGTCGCAAAAGGTAGGAAGAAGGAGTTTGAGTTTGGATTTTAAATGCTGAAATTGTTGTGGAAAGTGCAAATGTGGCAGATTAATAGCACAATTGGTAATAGCAGCATTTTGTCAGTCAGTCTTTGTTTTTTGTTTTTGTTGGGGTGCGAATCATTTAAGAGCCACTTGGTATAAATGGGTTGGGTTTTGTAAAATATGTTAAACTTCAAGCGTTTATATATCTGTGTATGTGTGTTTGATTGGTTTTTATTAGAGATTGTGTGTAAAAGTGTCTGTCTATCGATTTGGTTTTTATGTTGTTATCTGTGATTGAACAATTTTCTGTCTAACATGCGTTTAAATTATACACAAAATACCAATACAATATACTTACACATTCTAATGGATACCATATGTTTATTGTATATTCATGAGGTTATATAGGAGGACAAGATTAAAAAGGTTTAAAAAAACTTTTTTTTTTTTAAAGTAAAAAGTTTCAATAATAGAATTTCAAACCAATTGTAGCTTTTGCATAAAATAAAGATCAAAATAATAATTTTAACATCTCACTTACTTTTCAGCTTAACCTCGTACCAGCAACAACTATTTGGTGTACAACTATTATTTTAATATTATTCTCACATCTCCTCCCCCTTTAGCTACATTTTAGCAAACTATTTTTATTGCCAAGTTTTTCTATTTCTTTTATTATTCTTTTTGCAAATTTTATTCTTAAAATAATGTCTTTCTTTTTAAGATCTTCATTGGTTAAATACCTGAACCATGTCTTTTAACTCTATTGTTGATTTTCTTGCTTTTGCTGTTGTAGTTATTGTTATTTTCTAATGGTCTTGTTATTTAGTTATTTTGTTTCTTTTTTCTTATTTCTTATCTGAAAACTATTGGCATTTAGTTGATAGTCAAATAAATATAAAAACTGAAACAAAAAACTCTAAAGATACATTTATATTTATTTGCAACACATGCTTGTTTTTAAATGTACATAGATATAGGTATTTTGTATGTGTGTGTTTGAATTTTTATGGATTTTTACTAAAAGTGTTTTCTAATTGAGATGCGTCGTTATATACAGAATTTGTTTAAGTTTATATTTTGTTAAATTTATTTAAATTAACCGTTATTGGTTGTAAAATGTGTTTATTTTTATTTCTTCTCAAGTGTTTTGTGAGGCATAACTTTAGTTTATTTTCGCTGATCAATTTGCAACAAACGTAATGTAAATGCTTTTTAACAAATATCGGATTCTAAAGAAAAACTGTCTTTGTTAAGTTTTTGGTCAAAAACTTTTATCATAAAATAAACTCCATTTTCAAATAGACGTGTTTTAATGAAGTAACAAGCGATTGCAATTTTCTCATTTTTTTTCGTTTCAAGAACCGAATTTTTGAAAATATGATCACAAAATAAGCTCCTATTCAAGTTAAAGATCGATTTTTGAAGAAAAATATGTACATATGTATGATCACTAGGGAGACCAGATCAATTTATTTATGTGGGCTTGATGAGTTTGTGTATATTTTACCCTTAAGAGCATAATCTTGTATAATTTTTTAATTATATACGAATCTGTTTTTGAAATTTGACAAAACCTGCAAAATCTTAAGATACCTTATTAGACAGTAACAAAGTTGCATATCATCCGATTTGAAGTTTCTCAACGGATTTAGAAAGGAGAAGCTGAGGCCTTTAAAATGATATATGTAGGTACATATGTATATGATGCTCAAGTATTCTGAAGAAATCTATGCGCATAACTTCGGCAAACTTTAAATGACGCTACTGATTTTTTTAATGATCGGGCTTCATTTGACCCTAGCCCCCATACAATGAAAATGACTTAAAGGTCAAAATTCACTTACAAACACTAATAACACTTTTAAATTCTACAGAAATAACTTTGAAGTAGACTTAACATCCCCTACCAACATTTATAAGGATAGGGAAATTTTTTCCCCTACTCCCCTTTGAGCCCTCTTATAAAAAATCTCTTTTTTTCCAAAAAAGTAAAAATAAAGTTAAAAAACAAATCATATGTTTTATTTAAAATTTTGATTCACCATTCAGAAAAATAGGTATTTATTTTTGTCGCATAGTGTACTTTATAATCATGCAACACAAAAATGCTCAAGTAAAGTAAAAAAACAGCATACAAACGTACGTTCGAACTTTTAAAAATGTTATTAATGTTAATTATATATTTAACAAAATACATACTAATTACAAAAATATTTATCTCTTTTTAAAGTTTACTACTTAATTTATACATTAATTAATATATCTTCAAGTAGCTGCAACAACTAAATAAAAACAAAATAAACACTTTCCTTTTTCTCATAATTTTCGAAATTATTATCGTATTTTTTTTTTAAATTATTTCACCAATTTATTATTTTAATGTTTTATTGTCGAATTATTTACTACTTTGATATTAAATATAAATTCTTTTTTTTTTGTCCACCATTATCAACATTTCGCATACATTTCATATTCATTTGCAATGCTGCTGCAATATTTATAGAAATAAATTCAGAAATTTAATTTAAATAATTTTCCAATTATGCACAACAACAGCAGCAATAACAACAACGACGACAACAATTTGCATGCAGATGTTTTCAATTAACTACAACAACATTGTTGCTGCTGTTCAATGTTGTTATTATTGCTTTATGGTAGCAAAGTTGAGCATTTTGTTTTCGCTTTTGTTGCGTTTGAAGTCAACAAATAAAATTGAATTTCCAACCATTTATACGTGCAATCATAAAACATTTAATGTGTGTTGTAAAGGTAACAAAACAAAACTACAGACAATAAAATAAAATTAAAAATATGAAAAAGAAAAAACAAAAATGGGAGAAAAAATAATACATTTTGTATAAGGATACACAACAACAATAAAAACAAGAATACATACTTACACATTTAAAAGTTTTGTATCTTTTGGTTTATACAAACAAACAGACAACACCACCTACGTACGATTGAAAACATGAGATAGTATTGTATATGAAAAAAAAGCAATCAGAGCTTAAGTACAGCAATTCGTATTTAGTACATTTATATTCACTTAAATTCTATATTTGGTTATAAATGTACAACAATACCAGCAACAATAACAACATCAACAGCAACATTTAAATACGCATCACGAAGGCATCTGATGAAACAACAACAGACAACGGACTCTACTGCAACATCATCAGCCATACAAAGGACACTTTTTTGACTTCGCCACTTGCTTATGTAAATATTGGGAAGGAGAAAAAGTAAATGTTATCTTTTGGCACCACTCATCTTATGCAAACTAGTCTGTAAACTAGTCCATGGTATTAATAAGAATTATGTATTTCCTCTTTTAAAGTTTGATGTAAATATGACATAATTTGATCCACAAAGTAAAATTTTAGATTATTATACAAATTAAAAAAAATTACAAAAGGATCATTGGGGTATTAACGTATCAAATTTTAACTAATCTATTAATCGCCCATAAATAATTATACACTTTTTTACTACTGTTCATGAAAATACCTCTTCCACCACCCAATATAATTTACACTGTTAGTGTATGTCGTTTGTATGTTTGAGTATTACATTTTATCCATTTTAGTATGAGTGTAGCGTTCGTTGTTGGTTCATTTCGACTACAGTAGTTAATTGGTTTTTATATTTGTTATAAATACAGCAACAACAATAATAACAACTGAAATAAGTAATAACTATAGCTATTTGCAGAGCAATAACAATGTGATGGCAATGCAATTTTAATGTTAAACAACAACACAACAACAACATCGGCAACATTAACAAATATCTTCTTTTGGATAAAATGTAAGCAGCAATAAACAGCGAAGATTTGAATATTTTTACCCTACAAACAAGTTACTTAGTCAGTTAGTTAGTTAGTTAGTTAGTTAGTTAGTTAGTTAGTTAGTTAGTTAGTTAGTTAGTTAGTTAGTTAGTTAGTTAGGTAGTTAGTTAGTTATTTAATTAGATAGTTAGTTAGGTAGTTAGTTAGTTAGTTAGATAGATAGATAGATAGATAGATAGATAGATAGATAGATAGATAGATAGATAGATAGATAGATAGATAGATAGATAGATAGATAGATAGATAGATAGTTAGATAGTTAGATAGATAGCTAGATAGATAGATAGATAGATAGATAGATAGATAGATAGATAGATAGATAGATAGATAGATAGATAGATAGATAGATAGATAGATAGATAGATAGATAGATAGATAGATAGATAGATAGATAGATAGATAGATAGATAGATAGATAGATAGTTAGTTAGTTAGATAGTTAGTTAGGTAGTTAGTAAGTTAGTTAGATAGATAGATAGATAGATAGATAGATAGATAGATAGATAGATAGATAGATAGATAGATAGATAGATAGGTAGATATATAGTTCGATAGTAACTTAGTTAGTTAGTTAGTTATTTAATTAGTTAGTTAGGTAGTTAGTTTTTAAGTTAGTAAATTAGTTAGTTAGTTCTTAAAAAAGGGTAGGGTTTATCGTGTCAGGCTAAGCTTCGAAAATTTGACACAATTTCTCTTCGGTTTATAATTCAGTATTTTAACGACATTCCGACATACACACAAATACTATGAAACGGAAACTTGGTAAGAATAATAAGTAATTTGCTACTTACTTACAACAGTCGTAACAACTTCCATAAAAAGATGCTGTTACATTGTATTTGTTACAAAAGATGAAAGCAACAACATAAACGACATATTGTTGTTCTTTTTTTATTTACTCATTTCCACTTTTAGTGGAATTTTATTGTTTAGCTCATGTAATATTTAAACAAATAAGTTACTACTACCACTTTAGATTTTATACTTGAACAATATTCTTTCAAGGAGCTTACATAAAAAAAGTAAAAGAAGAAGTCTCAAAATCAACTGTTTATACTAAAAGTATGTTCGTGTACAATTGCTTCTGATGCTTACACATTTGTTATGCAGTTTTATTTGTGTCATATGACCAAATCAAATAATCATTCAATGCTAAATTTCAATTTCAACCAACGAACCAGTAGCAAAGGAAATATCATTATTGAAAGTGTTTTCATTCCTTGGTTACAATTTTTTTGGTATTTTTGTCGTTTTGTTTTTTTGTTATGTTTTCAGTTTCTTGTCTCTTGGGCTTGAATCAGTGGTTGGTTTACCGTTAAATTATTACAATTTACCTAAATTGATATTCCGATAATGTAATGGAATTTTTATTACAATGATATAAACGTATTTGGTGTTGTTAGTTAGTTTTTTTGGCAATAAATATGACATTGCACGGGAAAAAGATTGAGGATATTTGAGGTTAAATAAATTACCAATAAATATATCTTTTTTTATATTGTTTAGGGGGAAAGTATGAAAATTAGTACGCTTAAGGCAAAAAAGATATAAGTTTTATTACAATTATTAATCAAATGATAAAAAAAGATTTAATTAGACAATAAATCCTTCTTCAAACTGAAAAATAAATGTACATGGGTGTCACATCGACCGATTATTTGTTGTATTGTTTAAACATCCGGGTACATTGAGAGATGCCACTTATTTGAGGTTTATTTCATCGAACTGTTTTGCATTAGCCATGTTATCTTCATCAAGCATGTATCCTGAAATAGCAAGTATATTGTCATTGCCGTTTATACCCGGGTGATCAGGTTTCTAGACAGAGGGAAAAATATATATACAGGCCTGATACGAAATTGAGACCAAAGTGTTTATAATTTGTTAATATTTTTTTATAATTTTTTAATAACATCCCTTGTCAAAGTATATACATACATGCATACGTACACACTACACTCGTTATCGAAATCTTAATTTTATACTAATTACTTAAATCTAACTCCTCACCATAATTTAGTCTTCTTGAATGTTTCCAATTTGATTTAAAGCTCCCTTAAAACTGGATGGCTGTGGATTTATCATAGTGGATCATAATATTTCTTGAACAAACGTGATAAGCTTATTATTGACAAACAATCTCTTGGTGTCAATTTGGTACCAGACGTGTATTTTTTCCCTCTGTGTATATGATAGAGATTTTATTACTGAAACTGATTCAATTATGAGTAGATCTAAAATGTTCTCTCAAACATTCTGCTTGACCACGATGTCCTCTATACAATCAGCATTTCACAGTTCCCGACAAATTATGTTTTTTTTAGGCTATCGGGTGTTTGTATGTCATGTATATATATAGTTACAAAAGATAAAAATCCTTCGATTGTGAGTGCCGCTTCAACTATGCAGGTCTTTCAACTCTACACTTTTGTAAATGACTGCAACATAAGCTATTCCTATTCTTGGGTGTCAAATCCTTTTATTCTAACAAACAGGTTGTGTAAATATTAAGCTCTTGATTTTCTGGACTTGCGAATATACCCTATACCACTTTAGTGGAGAGGGTATATTTGGTTTGTGCTAATGATTGTAACGCAATTGACACATGATCTTTTATGGTACCGTAGACGAAGCCAGTTGAAAATGGTTTACATCGGTCCATTATTTCACCTAGCCCCATACAACTAAACCCGCCGAATAGGGCTTTTAAGTTTATAATTATGTTTAATATACTCATATCTCGGCAAAAAGCCGAAAAAAACAAGTTCTATACAAGACTTGATGACCCTCTCGAATTGCATAATAGGTCCTCATATGACCCTAGCCCCTATGAAAAGCCCCCATCAAAATGTCACTAATATGTCCACAATTTTATTGAACAATAAACTTCTTAAGTATGTATATCTGGGGCAAGGTACAATTTAACTTAAATGCCTTATTATGCCAACTAAATCACATTATACTTTTGTCAAGGGTGTAGGGTATTATATGGTCGGCCTCGCCCGACTATAACTTCTTACTTGTTTAAAACTATAAAAGGAATACTTTATTATTATGACCATCTTATTTACTAAACTTTTATATACATATGGCCCGATGGTATAATGTCTATTTTCGGGCTAATTTATCTGTAATAGATAAGCGAAGGTATGTATCGCCTTTTGTTTTGATTCAATATTTCAATTATACGCAACACGCGCATCTCAAGAATATAAACAACTGCAGACTATTAGTCAGTGGATCACACAATGCATTTTGGTCACTTATGTGTCCCGATTTTTAGTCGAATACTTAACATTTGCTATTACTTTAACTTAAAATGATTTACCTCAATTTAAAAAATAAAAAACTTCTTAAAAACCGATTAAAGTAGACAATCTTATTTTATTTATAAATACAAACTAATATAAGCCATTATTAAGTATAAAGGCGCCAACTGAAAAACCACACAGAAGAAATCTACTTCTACTTATATAGCTCGTGCTCTATCATTTACATTAATGCCGCTTTATTAAAAAAAAAGCAACCAAGACTATGGTTGCTGATGTTTGTTTGCCTTTAATTAAGATTTCCTGGTTGCGATTATCAAGTGTTGGTTGTTATCGTTTGATAAACATTGTGATATTGGAACACTTTAATGGTTGGTCATCGTCGTCAAATCGTCACTTTGTTAACGGAGTTGGAGGGACAAAAAAGCAGAAAATAAAAAGGAGAAACAGTTCACAATGATCATCAGCAACATCAAATAACTTCAGCGCCATCCAACATCTACCGATGTTGCTAAAGTTGGTGGTCAATAAAATTAAAGAGCAAGAGTAACCAACATCCAAGAAACAAACATTCACTCATTCGCATATGTTGTTTTTGTGTTATTTAGTTGCAAGTTTGTGTTCTTAATTTGACATGAAACCGACATAATTGGTACTTTTTTTTAGTATTAATGTTTTTGTTGCTGTTATTGTCGATTTCAAATTATTGTCGATTGGTATCTGTAGTTGGTTTTTGTTGTTGCTGTTTGATTGTAACATGTGTGTGGCAGTGTTGATTTCGGCATTTCAAAAGGTAGAAACCGTAAAGGAACCAAAAAAAACTTTATTGAGGAACAAGAGGTGGTTCCCTAATGACAAATGGATTGTTGATGTTTTCGTTTCTTTGTTTTTGTTTTGCTGTTTCTGCTTTATTTTCAAAGTATCTGGAGCAAAAAGGAAATAATATAACAAACAGTAGCACTAGGGCGTTATGCCCGAGGAAAAGGAGGTTACGCTTATAATTTTTTGTTTATGTAAAAGGATAATGAGAGCCATCAACAACTTGTGTAAACAGACATCAACAATATTTAATTACTTTGATGTTGTTAGTTGTTTTATTAAACAAACTTCCATTAATATCAAATTAATCATTTCTTTTTTATTCATAGATGATTTTCAAATTCAATTTTATTGAAATTCGTCTGTTCAATTCCCATCATTTTTTATATCCGGTTGGGTTTTTTTTCTTGTACAATTTGGCTTTTTGAAAGCATACATTTTTAAGTTAAATTTTTCCATTGATTTCTTTAATGAATGAGTATTTTATGTTCATGTTTTATTGATGAAAAAATATTTATATTTTTTTTCAGTTGTTTATCATCATTGTTATGATCTTTTGTCATCGTCGACATGTTGTGTCTTGACCTGTCGTTATTTTTATCTTAGCTTTTTTTCTGTCATAGACAAATTTCATTTAATGTCAAGATGATCAATTTTACACTTCATGATGGGTTTTTATATATTCATTTGATTTGCGTAGGTGGAGTGTTAAAAGCTTGTTGGAGCTTTTAAGGTTTGAAATGTATGTTTGATATGATTATAAAGTTTTCAAGTTTGTTTTATGATTTCAATTTTATGGTTCTTTTTAACATAGTTTGCGGAATATGAATAAATATTATAAAATCTTTGGAAAAATTAACTTCATGTATTCGAATTCACAGATTTTGTTTATGATCTTTTACAGCAAATTTTGTATGAAATTTTTTTAAAGGTCTTTAATTGCCTTCGTGTGCATCTTTCAGTATGATATCGGATATGATCAGAAATGAGTTTATCACAAAGAAAAGTTATGTTTGATAATCATCTTTGAAATTTTTTAAATTAATTTTCATTACGGCAATGTCATCGACCAAACTATGTACTTCAAATGATGTGGATTAAAAGAGTCCTTTGAAAAATAAACTTTGAAAATATTAAATTGTTTCAAGCCGTTTTTAGATGGAAGCGATGTGATGACTGTTATAACGTCTCAAATAGGGCCAAGCTTGTATGCCCGATATCTTAAGAACCGGTTGGTATGGCCGATTCGGATACTACTCAGCTTTATCTTTCGGAAATGTATGCATTGGTCTTATAGTTTAAAGTTTGCTGGCCTATATAATTAATACAACCTCTCTCCCTTTAATGTAAATTAAAAATGGTACATTTTTAATAAAAACCCTCTTTAAAGACGTCAGTTAGCGTTTTTAAAATATCTTTTCCATTTTCTTTAGCACTTTAACTAGCAAATACTTATATGTTAGACATTTTAACACGATTTAACTTAATTTTCCATACGCCTAACACGAAACTTAATAAATTTTCTTTATAACACATTAAACGAAAAAAAAAATTAAAAACATTTAACATAAAAGTTTGAAAGAAACTTAAAGCCAATAACACTTTGTAAATGTCACAACTATTTTTTAAATACTTAAGACGACATGAACAGTAATGGAGATGACAACTGTAATGCAAAATATAACAGTCAAGACGCCAAGTGTTCTCACTCATACGAAGAAATGATATAAAAAAAGCGCAAAATCCTCTTAATAGTTGGTGTTCATGGATGGATGGTTGGATGTATGGATGGTTTAGATGTGCATTTGTATGTATCTGGAATAAAAGTATGAACTAGGTTTAAAAACTTGATAACCGGTGGTGGCATGCCAAGCAAATGACATTGGCATGTTGATTGGAAACACTTTGTTATATTGTGGATGAGAGCATAAACACAAGTTATGCCACAAAGGCAACAAACATCACCAACGTCGTCATCATCATCACCAACATCCATATCTTGAAAGGTTTTTATTTGTAGTGCCCATAAAGAAATAACAACAAAATCAGCTTACAAATGAGTATAACTAAAATGCAGATATATTTCTTATAAAAAATAATACACTGAAAATGTTCAAAATGTCTATAATGTTAATAAGCATATTTAAATTTAATTATTTTAACGTTTGTTTTCATTTAATGTAAATTTCTTTAAGTGTATTGGAGGTAAACGAGTTATACTTATTATTGAATGTTTTTTTGTTTTTTTTTTCGTTAAGAAATCATAAATGCATTTATTATTTTATGTTTGTGTTGTCGTCAACTTACATACATACAAGCACTTAATGTTACATTTTATATT
This sequence comes from Lucilia cuprina, assembly GCF_022045245.1. NCBI lineage: Eukaryota > Metazoa > Arthropoda > Insecta > Diptera > Calliphoridae > Lucilia > Lucilia cuprina. The sequence continues at coordinate 4,314,433 of NC_060952.1, forward strand.
TCTTTTACTTTTAAAATGTGTAAAATAAAGTAAAAAAGGAGAGCAATTTAAAAATGGACTTATCACTATTTTAAAAGACAACAACATAAGCACAATTTGTAAATGAAACTTCTGAACTTGCTTTCCTGTACACACGCTAGTGTTGTGGGAAAAAAAGCAAAAGGATTAAAGTAATCAATACGATCAACATTTCATTTTCTCTATTCAAAGTACAAAGTTTAGAAACACAGTATCCTGGATGTAATTCCTCTAAATTTTACGATCAACATTCGTAATGAATGTTATATTCGGAATAATATCACTCTCAAGATATTTTGATCTAACTTAGGTTACATCCTCACAATGGCAAAGAAAGTACAATAGAGTTTCTCTGTCCTCTGAACATATTCAATTAAAAGTTCCCTAAAGTAGTAAAATCGTTTTTGGTTACGAGTTTCCTTAGTTCCTCTTATACACATTCGTTACTCATGAACTTAACAACACTAACACAACAATAAAAAGAAAATCAGCACGAGTCACTATTACTCTTCATCTATGGATAGAAAGTGTACACAAGTTGGAGCCAGTGTGTTTGTGTATGTATGTGAGATGTTTCAACTAATTGACAACTTCTTTTGATTTATGATTGTGTTGCAGCAATTAATCAGTCTTTGGTAATAAAAGCATTTAAAATACCTTTTTGAAAACCTTTTGCCAGTGAACGCCCTCCTTTCCAATCCCCCATACTTCACAGATCCCATTCTTTAACGAGTTGTATTCAGTTGTCAACATTAAGTTGCCTGCATGTATGTATCATCAACATTGTCGCCAACATCGTTTTGCTACATCATCGACACACCATCATCATCAATCAGTTTTCGTTGGTAGTATATTGACCACAATATATTAAAGAGGGTGGAGGGAGTCGTCAGAGTAAACAGGGTGTAGGGGTATTAAAGAAAACCAACAACATTGCTGCTGATGCTGTAAGGCAGGCAATGAATTAAATAGCGTCAATTTGTCACACGCTTTTTGTTCATTTTCTTGTTTATATTCCCCACCACACAGTGTTGTTGCAGCGCAGGAGCACCACCACCAATTAGCTTACCAACAGCCAGTTAAAAGATTTCTTTTTCATTTTGTCACAAAGGTACTTTGTTGGTCCCCTCAATTTACCTTGTTTTAATTGCTTGTTTTTATTATTTTTTTAGTATTGTAGTTGTTGTTGGTTTTGTTAGTGTAGCATCAATGTTAAGTGTTTGTCATTTCTTGTTTTTGTTGGTTCGTTTCTTTTTTTGGTGTTAAAACGTTGTTTTGTCCCATAATCATCATTTATTTGGCTTAAACAGTTGTAAATTATACGCAAAATTGTTGTAGTTGTTGTTGGCCACATTTTACCTCCTAATCGTCGTCGCAGTCATCATCACCTTTTGTGTTGTTGTAATCTCTTTTAGCAGTTTATTGTTTTTTCTGTTTTTCTTGCTGGTAGTTTGTTGGTGTTTTAAATAATTTGTTAATTAAAGTTTTTGTGTTTATTTCTCTGTCCGTCCGACCGTCTGTGTGTCGTTTTTATCCTCATTTTGTTAAGTAAAGTGTTGACGCTGAAGTTAAGTTGAGATTTGTTTTTGTTGTTTTAATGCCTGTGTGTAAACGTGGGTGTATAATGCATTTGTGTCACAATTAACTTTTGAAACTCATATATCATAAGATATTTTAAATGGAAAGATATTTTAAAAATGATTTTTATAGTTTTTGTAGAAAGTCTCATTATTACTATGCTAATTAATGATTAGTAAAGTGGAAGGGATTGGGGACTATTATCAATAAATTTTGAAGAGTACAGGGAATTTTATGAAATTTAAAATCAATTACAACTTTTACGAATGCAACTTTTATCCTAAATTTGTTAGTTCTGTTCTAATTCTGTTCTAGTTCTAGTTTTAGTTCCGTTCTAGTTCTGTTCTAGTTCTGTTCTAGTTCTGTTCTAGTTCTGTTCTAGTTCTGTTCTAGTTCTGTTCTAGTTCTGTTCTAGTTCTGTTCTAGTTCTGTTCTAGTTCTGTTCTAGTTCTGTTCTAGTTCTGTTCTAGTTCTGTTCTAGTTCTGTTCTAGTTCTGTTCTAGTTCTGTTCTAGTTCTGTTCTAGTTCTGTTCTAGTTCTATTCTAGTTCTGTTCTAGTTCTGTTCCAGTTCTATTCTAGTTCTGTTCTAGTTCAGTTCTAGTTCTGTTTTAGTTCTTTTCTAGTTCTTGTTCTGTTCGGTTTTAGATGAATTTTCAACGAAACATGCAATTTTCAATTAATAGTTGTTTTTAAGCATCATCAAATCTTCTTTTCTGAATCTCTTGATGAAGGAAAAGTCACCTTTTAAAATTATACATAATATTATTTGCGGAAGATCGTGAAACATCATTGTACATTTTCAACTGTTTATTAATAACGTCTAATTATAATTTTTTCTCATAAATTGAGTTATAAAACACTTGACATAAACATTTGAAATACAAATAAATTTTATTTGACTATAATTTAATTAAAGGTATCCTTTAAAAAAAAAAAAAAAAAAAAAATAGCCAGCAATTTAATGACAGACAATATCTTAAATGAAATCTGAGGTCATCAATTTTATTTCGACAGTCATAAATATACTTTTGAATTTTTGTTTTTTCGTTTTATTAAACACTTTTTTTGGATATTATTTTTTGTTTTGGTGCAAATTAAACAAATTGATATTAAATATATAAAATGCAATTTTAATTGGATTCCATTGGATTGAAAATGACAATAAAATTGGTTTTAATGCAAAACAGAAATAAAAAACAAATTAATTAACATTTAAAATACCAGTTAAAAAAAAACAAAATTAAAAAGCTTTTAAAATTTTTATGATTTTATTTAAGAAATCACAATCAAAACAAAACTGGTATAATGACAACTAAAAATAACTCAGCAGGATCAATTAATATACAAAAAATGAGAAGCTAATTGATTGAAATAACACCATTCATACATTCAGCGAAACAACCAACCACACACTCATCCATACATCCGACATGTGGCACAATACAATCCATATGGAAATAGTCTGTTGGCATGACTGTTACGCTCTTTCTGTCTCTCGGTCCACCTTGATAATAACTCTGTAAATGACAATTTTATATTGGGCTTTTAACAAAAAAACAAGAATTTTTAATTTTTTCGTTTATTTCCATATGAAATACACACAATTTCTGATAAGAAATTAGTAACACGAAACAATCAATGACTTACTAACTGACTGATTGACTAAAACAACCAACAAATTGTCCGACTGCTTGACACTGTGTTTAGAAGATCATATTTAAGAATGACGGTTTTTATGACTCATTGTTTCAACTGGCTGACGCCAAATATTTTAATGTCTATTTTGTGTGTCAGCGCCAGCGTCAGTTACTGACTGGCAGTGGTATCAGTAATATGAAAAGTCAAATAAACGATTTACTTCCTTTGCTTCTCTTCTTTTTTTCTTAATTTCATTTTATTCTTTCTTTTAAGAGTTTTTGTCAACTTTTGTTTAACAGGTAACAAATTGTTTGAAATTAGAATTTTTTTCAAAATTTTCGTTAAGTGCTAACATTTATTCCATTCATTCATTCCTCGGCTGCTCTTTAAGACTGCGACAAACAGTTTTTCATTTACTTTAATGAAACGCATTCGTTATCTATTGTCTTGTAAAATTTTCAAAAATTATATATATTTCGGTATGAATGCACAATAATTCTTTTGTCTCGCGAGAATTGTATCTAAATGTAGACTGATAGTGACAAAACATATAGAATGAACTCTAATTGTCATACAAGCACAATTCCCTCAATCCCTATAACAGTCTGCATAATAATTACAAGTCCAAAGTTCTGAGTGTGTGATCAAGTCAATAACAAATTAAGCGGTTAATGTGCATATTTAAGATAAAATATACAGTTGTAACACAAAATGCAACAGTTAAGTTACTAAAGAATAAAATACTGAAATAAAAAAAGTCTACCTAACAAAAAGGTGTTATTTTAATGTTCTGTTTTTGTTTTATTTCGTATCATTTTTGTCTGTTTGTGTTTCTATAAATTACTTTTGAAATTGGAAGAGGCTTGATTAAGGGACACTGTCGTAAACTTTCAATATTAACTGGTTTAATAGCTATAATTATATGTTTCCAAAACGCTTTTGCACTGAAATGTATTATTTTATAATTCTAGAGCCACTTGATATACATACATATGTAAGACTTAAACACTCTGAGAGCTTCGCTACCCTAAAGTTAAATTAAAACAAAATATAGATTATAAAAATATAAAAGAATATAATGTAAACAATCTTATAGAATATAAAAAAGTACTATTATGGTTTTCATGACATTTTTGTTTAATTTTAGGTTCAATATTATAGAAAATTCAAAATGTACAGGTTCTGATTCAATCAGGACCCTGCATGCATGATTTTATGTCTCTATGTTAAAAATTATAGCAAATTAAAAAATAGTTAAGCTGAAGTTCTTAAAAATTTCTTCTTATTGGTTCACTTAGGATGCTATAGAGTGGGGAAACCCCGGTAGAAAAGAACCACAATTAATACAACTCGTTGTCAATAGTGAGCTTACAACGTTTGTTAACATTTAAACAACAGATGTGTATAAAGTTTAGATTTCGAGAACGAATTGTTGCAATTTTGACAATGTTTCGTTGTCTGACAACATAGTGTTGTCGTACGTATGTATAAACTTTGACAACGATTTTTATTGAAAAATTATAAACACTTTGGTGTCAATTTGGTACCGGGCGTAAATAATTGGAAAACGTCTTTTTATCCTCTATGTACGTGCTTAATTTTATGTTTCTAGGTTCAATCATAGCGCAAAACTCGTTAATTGATTGTACTTCCATAACCACTTACTCTTCAATGACTACTACTTACTGTCTGCATTACTTTCAAGAATTCGAGTATGTAATGACTTTCTTTTAATCTGACATAGAATTACTTTATTTCCGGGTTTTGTTATTTTGTTTGTTTTATAGAATTGCTTGTTAACAATTGCGTTTTACAAAAAGGAAAACAAGATTATATTAAATTTGTCATAAATTGCTAAGCAGTGGTCCCGTGATTAGAACATTTGGCTAACAAACCAATGTTTCTGGTTCGTTTTCTCAGCGGCTCTTCTTTATTATAAACAAAACAACTTACTCAACAACTTCGTTGTAATCGAATGTAGCAATAATTGTATGCGAAAAATGTAATGAAAACTTATAAAAAGATATGTACAAAAGAATAAATAAAATGTTTTATAAAAAAGTACCAAAATCCCATCTTAGTGAATCTAGTACATGAAACTGGTCAATGGACTACTCTATTGACAACTCTTTTGGATAGTCTATAAACTAATATAAGTACTGGTACATTGACTGGTAAAGTAATAGTTGAATGACATCTACATACTGAGTGCAATAACATAAGTTATTACTTTTAATCTGTTATATAAGTACTTATTTTCGACTGTGATTGCGTTTTATTAGCTGTGTTTTATATGTTCATAATCTTTCTATACAACATAATCCCTTGTTTGGCGCATTTGATATTTTTAAACTGTAGAGCTTCATATAAGTCTATCACCATCACCAACTTCCCTTATCTTCCTAAAACATTTAAATACATTTTTAGTTAAACTAATAAAAACATCATTTAGAACAGTCGTTTTCTATTTGCATTCGTATTTTAAATTCAATAATAATTTAACGATCATTGTGGTTTTATAATTTAATATAAATTATTTAATTTGTCGTTGTTTTTTTTTAATTTTATAGCTTTTGTTTTCTTTTTCCTCTTTTAATTAATGTATTTTTTTCGTATTGAATTTAAATTGTATTGATATTTTTTTAAAGACTCCTTTTAAACAAATTTATTTAACGACGGCAATTTATTAACAACAAAAAAAGAAAGAGTTTTTTTTTTAAATATTTATGAGTTTGATTTTAATTTTATTATTTAGTTATTGTTGTTTATTATATATAAACCAAAAAAAATCTAAAAACATTTTAAGTTTATTAGTTAATAAAAAAGTGACACTTTTAAAAGTTTAATCGAAAAACTTAAGATTTATTTTAAATTAACACAAAACGTGTATTTTAAAGTTATTAATTTATTTAAATTGTTGTTTATAAATTTTGTAAAACAATAATAATAATAACATACAATGTTGCAGTGCAATTAATTGTTGCTTTTAAAAATATGAGTTTTTTACGCTTCTTATTTATTCACTTATTTTTTGTTTAATCATAATTTTTCATTTGTGTTTCATATATATTTTTATTTTAATTCATTTTGTTTTTGCTGGATAATAAATGAATCTGTTATTTTTAATTTTTTTTACCATTTTTGTTTATTTTCATTTATTATAAAGAAGCAAAGAAAAAAGTTACAATTAAAATTATGAGAAATGGAAAAAAAATGTAGAAAATACCAGCGTATTTGCATATACATATATATGTATGTACATAGACTCTTTTATCCTTGGGGATTTTTTCTTTATTATAATTTATCTTTTGTTTTTTTTTTCATTTGCAATAAATTTGTTGCATTTTTATACGAGAAACAGGCAGATTTTTTTAAACTTAAAGTCATTAATTTGAATATCAAATAGAACAATTTATGATTTTCTTAACAGAATAACATAAAATAAGTTGAATAAAAATAATCGAAATTAAAATTTTAACAGTCGAGGTAAAAATTCATTAAATCTTCATTCATGATTTAGTAAAAAAAAACATTTTTAATGACAAAAAAGTACATTTTTCTAAATTCTAATTCAATCAGTATTCTGCGATTGAAAGATTCACTTACTTCTTTGTATAGAATTTCATAGCTCGCTTTTTCAAGCCGGTAATGTTCATTAAAGTAAATTTCTGAAGGGGACTTTATATGGGGGTAGTGTTATTCTCATAAGAATAGGGTAGAGAGATTTTTGCTTATAAGAAACATGCTTGCGTTGAATTTCAGCGATATACTCGTATTTTGAAGCGTTGAAGTAGTAAGCGTTAGAAATTTTCTGAAGGGTACCTTATAATGGGGGGTAGGGTTAATTTTGGACTGACCTCATATGATTAGGTATATAGTTTTCTCGTTGTATGGAACTTACTCCCGAATTTCAGAGCTAAACTCGTAGTTTAAGGTCATTAATGAGCGTCAGCCATGAGGGGTAGGGACTAGTGGTGGACCGATCCTTATAAAATTTAGTAGGGAGATTTAAGCTCATATGAGACTTATATCTGTAGAATCGCTATACTCGCATTTTTAAAACAATTATGACTTTAAAAGCTGTTTTCCTGGAGGCCACTGTATGGGGGCTATACGTTCGGACCCAATCGAACTTTCAGCAGACACACATGGTAAAATCAAATCAATATACCCCCCATCTTTTTTGATGGTGGGTTAAAAATGTCCCAGCAAAATATTTAATTACCATGTAAGGGATTAAAATTCACAAAATTTACTTTCACAAGGTATTATTTTAACACCGTGATGTGTTACAAGTAAATATAAAAAGTAGTCGTTGCAATTAGCATGAAAAAAGGCGTTTACAACTTCTATTTATGTATATCTTCACAGACAAGAAGACTAATAAATTAGAAATGATTTACATAACACAATATTAGTAAGAATTCTTTTAAAGGTTCCAGATTTTCCCAAGATTTCCCAAGAAGCCTATTTTGCCTAGCCACCATCGATCCGTACTCATTTGACCCTAGCCCCCATAAAAACTCTCCTTCAGAAAATGACTTCAAGGTCAAAATTCACTTATAAATGCTATGAACACTTTTAAATTCTATATAAATAACTTTGATGTATATGTAACTTCCTTTACCGAAATTAATAAGGATAAGCCCTTATTTATTCCTACTCCCCTAAAAGCCCTCTTGTAAAAAATCACTTTTATTCCGGAAGAAAGTTAAAAAACAAATTTATTTGTTTAAGGGCGGGTTTCTTACTACTCAGTTAAACTAGGCTTAACTTGGTGTTATATTAAACTCGGAACAAATTTTGGCGGACTTTAACCGATGATTGTGTTTTTTCAGTTATGGATTTAAGTTCAGTTAACTTTGTCAGTACAGCCAACTTTTCACTCAATAATATAAACAACGAACATCTGTTTTTTGCAAATAATACTTTTGTAAAATAAAAATTTTTAGAAAAATGGAAAATAAACATTTAAAACAATAATAAATAAAACAAAACAAATCAGAAAATTACAATTAACTTAAAATATGAAGTTTTTGGTTTTCCGAAATCATTGTTTTATTGTTTTTGATAATTGTGATTTCTCACTTATAACATAAGTTTAATTAGTCAATAATACTCAGTTAAACTAAGATAATAAGTAACGTTACTGTTTACTGAAAAACACAAAACATGTATTAAACTAGGTTTAAAAAAAGAATGTAGATTATCTTTATCTAAAAACCCGCCCTAAATAATCCATATTTTTAACATACTGACTGGTTTTGGGTATCATATGACATCTATGTCCGATTATACATTCATACTTGTTTCAGTAATAGTTTTGTAAGTTGTATAACTATAAGGGCTCGGACATACATTTTAGGGTTGTTAAAAATGAGCTAACTATGTTTGTTAACAATTTAAACAATGGAGGAATACAAATTGCATAGCATCTAGTTATCATTTTGACAACCACCGTTGTAATTTGGACAACGCAATGTCAGTTTGTAAACGCAATGTTGTCACTGGAAACAGATAAAGACATGGCCTTTTCTTAATATCGCCATAGATGACGTCAGAAGTTTCTTCTCAGTGAAAAGTGCAGCCCAAATGTTGTCTATAGTTTTGCGCTGGACTAAGCTCAAGTTCAGTTCCACGACAATTTTGTTTAAATTACAAAATGACCGGAACAGCTATATTCATAAAATTATTTTCACACTTGATATAACTTTTAGACCTGTTAGAAACAAGACTCATTAGAGGAATTGTATATTTCCTGCAAAAGGTTCTTAATTCAAACCATTTTGCTCTACCATAAAAAATCAATTATTTTCTAAAGGGCACTTTCTGTCTTGATGTCAATGTTCAATAAGATGTTATTGGTTTTATAAGGAATCGATACTGATGAAGTTGAAAGAAATTTGCATAAAACACAATTTTCATTCGCAGTCTTCTTTTTTTCATAATCTTGGAAATTTAATTTAAACGCCAATATCAGTCATTCAATCATTAATTCAAATTATTATTATATTTCTTAACAATTCTTTTTCATTTTACTTCTGGCCGTTTCATTTGATTGAATGAATTACTACGAACAACGAGAATTATTTAGTTAAATTTAATGGGGTTTTCGAACATTTTGATTTGAATGATTTTGCGGTTGTTGATTATACATTTTTCATTTGATAGAATGCACATTGAAGTTGATGATGATGAATTTTAATGTGTATATTGTTGGTATTGATGTGAAATACAACAACAACTTTAAACTTTTAACGTTTTGAAATCCAATTTCAATTTCATATAAATGTTTATTTTTTTCAGTAAATTACGTTACGTACGTGCTGGAGTTATGGTCCCACCGAACAACCATTAAACATTTTATTTTACACAAAAAAAAACTTTAAAAAGGGGAAGTAATTTAAAGAGGGAATGAGAGCGAGATATGTGCGAGATTAATACTTCCAGCGTACATGTTTAAAAAACTACAAGCGGCACCTTTAAGTCAAATCTAAAACAATCAATATAAATGCTGGATTAAACTGAATTTGAGAATTTAAAAGAGTTTTCTATATAACCAACTAACTTGGACTTAAATATTTCCAATTGTTTCTTTTATAAAATAAAATAACATTTAATGTTATTTTTATTGCCTTATAAATGGCGTTGGTAAATAATTTGTTCAATAACATTCATGATGAGAAAATTTAATTTCCGTTTATTTTTCTGTTCAAAATTAATATTTTATAAATAAGTGTATATACGTTTTCGTTTTTGCTTTGTCTTTATTTTAAGGGGTTTTAGGCCGGAAGGATGGGAGGGGGAAAAAGTTCATAAAAATCATTTTTACCAAACAATGAAATTGAACAATAAAAATCATTGCAAATTGTTTTCATAAATACCACACAATTCTCATGTTCATATGTTTCAATGTTCGTAAATTGTTGTCATTGTTGTTGCTGTTGCTTTGGCTGTACCTCTCTGTTTGTTTACTGTTCATATGGGAGTCAAAAGTATAAAAAGTCTCCTCCTAATGTGACCATAAATTTCGTTTTTAATGTTGCTTGTTATTTCTATTAGAGTGTGTGCACAGTGGTGAAGAATAGCATATAAAAATTTTTGACTTTTGAATCGATTTATATAAAATGTTCATGCATTAAAGCAAATTCTGACAAAAACATTTTGCAAATTGTTTAAAATTTAAGAATTTAAAAAAAATTCAAAAATCACAGAAAGAAAATCAAACCACTGTATAACCCCTAAAGCCTGAAAAGAAAAGCTGTTTAAATAAATATATCAGTAAATGTGTAATTTTATTATTTGTGTGTAGACTCCACTCAATGTACCCACTAACTGCATGCCAATTGCCCATAAACGAAGTGTTTGAAAGGGTGTCGAATCTGGGTTTTTCAAACAACAGAAAGATAACCAACACTTCAGTCAGAGAATATAGATTCAATATAATGTAACACAGCTATACATATAAACAAAGCCAGCAGAAATTATCTTCGCGTTATGTACATACAAACACACACACATTCTATAAGCATATTTAATTCATTAAAATGAGTTTTTTTTTTTTGGTAAAACAACAATTGGGGTTTCATTCGCACCCACCAAACTCATTCTGATTATGGGTTGTTCATTAAAAATGCTTGTGTGTATATGTGTGTTGAAACTGGTATAAAATTCATGAAATTATTTTGAAGGAAACAGGGATTTTATTATGCTATGCTCCTTCCAAAAAAATGATAATCAACCAGATGATAAATATTATAATAAAGTTATTAAATCACTTTATTACCAACATTCTTCCCTAATTTCTGCTGTAAGCCATTTTATTACTCTATTACAATAATTATAAATTGTTGTTGTTGCTGTAAGTGTAATTAGATAACATTAAATTTTAAGCGGAATATTTAGTTAATTAAATCATAATATAATAATATACACCAACTCAAACAATTCTTAAATATATAAAGATTTAAAAATTTCTTAAAATCATTTGCTTATTCATTTTTCCATATAATAATCGAGACTATTTTGCAAATAACAACAATTTTCCCTACAACATTGTTGCTGCTTTTGCTATTCCCCATTTTTGTATGGTTCAATTTTCTAAACTGATTTCTTTAAATGACGCTTTTCTTAAAATGTTTCTTTCCACTTTTAATCTAAATATGTTTGTAGTTTTGTGTTTTTTTCTATAGTTTCCAACAATTCAATCAACTTGTAATAATAACCATAATACTCGTGCAACAACAATAATCTTATTGTAAAATTGCATTTATTGTTGTTGTATTGTATTCAAAATTCATAATAATAACCACAAAACAATTGAATAGATTGTAAAAGCAATAACAACATCATTGATTCATTCATTCGTTCATCCATCTATAAATTGGCCGGCTAAAAACAACAATTTTAATAAAACATTTTAAAAACGTATTCATCAACTCAAAGATATTGCATTGAATTGAAAAGATTTGTTGTTGTTGCTGTTGTTATTTATCGACGAGTAGTACCAGAGTTGGGCATTTGCTGAAATATATATTTTTTAGTAATAAATGTATTCAAGACTATGACTAGACTATGACTAGACTATGACTAGACTATGACTAGACTATGACTAGACTATGACTAGACTATGACTAGACTATGACTAGACTATGACTAGACTATGACTAGACTATGACTAGACTATGACTAGACTATGACTAGACTATGACTAGACTATGACTAGACTATGACTAGACTATGACTAGACTATGACTAGACTATGACTAGACTATGACTAGACTATGACTAGACTATGATTAGACTATAGACTAGACTAAAGACTTAAGTATAGATATCGAATATGGAAAATAGGTTTTAATCATTAAAAGTTCGAACATCCCATATCTGTTGCATTTTTTTTTTTCATTTTTCTCCATTTAACATTATTAATGTTTAATAGTTGATTATAATTTAGTAGCCTCAATATGAGAAAAAGTGCACATTCATTCAGACAATAAAGTTTGTAATAATGATGGTGTATACATGATAAAATTGATGTTGTTATTGTTGGTTGTTGTTTTATTCGCATTTTATAGTTGATTGCTATTTAAAATTGATTTGTTGCCGTTAAATAGAAATGCATAAATGCATGACTACAAGACAGACAGATAGTCATTCAGTCAAACTGACTGCAGCAGAGTCATATCAACAAATACAAGCATTTAAAATACATAAAAAATATTGCAATCCATGGAAGTTAAAATGCAGCAGCAGCAGTTGTTCAGGCAAAATAACCAACCAACCAGTCAGCTCACTCAAGCAACACAACGCAACACAACACAGCCATTTTCTTAGCAATTTGCCATTTGGCTTTAAAAAAAAAACAATGAAAACAAAAATAAGCAATAAAAAATATAAAAAGTGTGTTTTTTTGCTGAATGGTGAATGTAAATAAGTAAAGCATTGGTTGTGGTTACTTTAACAAATCCTGTCCAAGCTGTCAGAGCTCTTAGCTCAAGTTCCCCAGCTCAGAGTTAAGATTTTGTTTAGTGCTGCCATTATTAAAAAGTTGTTGTTGCTGATGATGTTTTTGTTAATATGAAACGTGTTCATTGCAGCAAATCGCGCTTCACTTGGTATATGACAACCGGAGTAGACCGCATTTGTTGCCTCTTTGTTGGCGGAAATGATGCAAATTTTCATGTGAACTTTTATAAAGTGGCTGTGCTGTTTTTTCGCTGGTTAATTTTTTGTTTATCAATTGCAGTTTTGCTCGATTATGTTTTGCATAATAGTTTCTTCTTTGGCATTTAAGTTAATTTGTCATTAAGTTGTTTAAAATTAAAGATTTCATTGTTGATCGTCTTCATCGTGCTATTGTGTTTGGTAAAGTTTGTTTTCTTTTTTATTTCGTTTGTAATTTCATTGTAAATGTTTGTATGAAATATTTTTTTCTAATTTATCCCGTATTCAAGGGATAACGCAATGACTTATGGTAAATATATATATAGTTTTTTTCTAATGATCCCCGTTCTCCCATTAAGATTTTTGTATATGTTGTCATTGATATTACAACTTAATTTTATTAGAAACATTATAAAAATAAAAATAAAACATTTTTAAGATATCTTTGTTAAGGAATTGTTTTCGAATTTGTAGAGAACGGAAAAATGGGAAAATTGGGTAAAAATTGATAAATAACTAGGTATTTTGCAAAAATGTGGGTATTAACTAAAATTTAGTTTTGCAAATGTATTTTTCGTCCAAAAATCTGTTTTATTTATAATAAATTATTTGTCAATAGTTTTATTTAGATGCACAATATGTTATTGAAAAATTATAAATACTTTGGTGTCAATTTGGTACCAGGCATGTAAATTTAGAAAATTACAGTATAATTTTCTAAATGCGAAAGAACTTTTTCAGTATTTCAAATAAAGTTCAGTTTTTATACCCATATATTGATTTCGTCATTTCGTTTGTAACACATCGAAATATTGATCATAGAACCACAAAATTATATATGTTCTGGGTCCTAAATAAATTCTAAAACGATCTAGCCATATCTGTCCGTCTTTCTGAAAGCACGATATAGTCCGAACGGAAAGAGTTAGAGGGTAGAAATTCTACACCAATATTTCCTATGGGTATGTAAGGTTTAATTGGTATTGAAAATGGACAGTATCGGTCCATGTAACTTTAACAGTATAGCGATGAAATTCGACATAAATAAGTGTCATATGAGCCAAATTATCTCTACCAAATTGTATGTCTTTAAAAGGCCCTCCTCGCAAAATGAATTTAACGTTCACTACTGACTTCAAAACACGAGTATAGTGCTGAAATTCAACAAAGGTAAGTCTCTTATGAGCACGAAGCTCTCTTCCAAATTTTATGAGAATCGATCCAAATTTTATGAGAATCGATCTAAATTTTATGAGAATCGATCCATAAAATATTTATTGTTATCCTAAGCAAATTTAAGTTTTTTTTTGTAATTCTTCAAAGCCCGAGGATGATCCAAGGCATTTGCGGCCATCGCCACTTAATCAACACCCAATCCACATCAGCAAAAATTTGCTGGATTGACACACAAACATTTACATTTTTACCGGATGATTTTGCTGAGATACCCAGCGTCTCAGTTGCTTTGCTGCGTTCATATAAAAAAACGTTTATTGGAAATTTTTGCTGAGCCTCAGCAAATAATTTTCAATTTCCAATAAAATTATTCAAGACACAAATCTTTAATAATGTACAATAAATGAAGTCACAAACCTACACTTTGACGCAACAGAATAAAATTATTTAAGAAACAAACCTTTAACAGTTTGAGAATCATTGCATCAAATGGTGTGTACTGTGGCGACATCTCTATGTCAAATTTGCCGCTAAAACGATTTGCTTAAACTATTCTTACCAACAACCTATTTGAATTGAAATACCCTAAACGTCATATAGAGGGCGTCATACAAACAGGAAATAAAAAAAACAGGAAACCTAACAAACAACATAGTTGAAGATTTTCTAAATACATTTTACAACACTAACAATTTAATTTGAAATAACTTGCAAACTACACACAAATGAAATTTTTAATAAAACACATCATAATAAGCAATTTTATCTACTAAATGTAAAACAGAAATCATTTTTAATTTTACATGGAAAAATAAATCCAAAAAATAGCATCATGGTTTTGCTCTTATACTTTACAAGCGCATTTTTAATATAAAGATGATGATGACGTCTTTAATTCAAGCATAACGATTGTCAAACGATTGTAACGAAAAACTGTGTTTTTTAATATTTTTATATGTTTTTTTTTCGTTGTAATGAGAACATGCTCGAGATTCGTCAACTTTATTAAAGATATATTTTCTTTTTTTACATTGGAAATGTGCAGCACACAATTATGGTTGAATCGTTTGTGCTACGTTTTTGCTACTAATGAATTATTGCCTTGAAGGAAATGATAATTATTTTTTGGAAATTTACCAAAAATAGCATAAATCTCATTAAATAAAATGTTTTGACAGTAAATGGTGCTGCGCTTTAATTGTGACTGACAGACAGACTGTATACACTTGTGTTTAATTGTAGGTGAATATGTATGAGTGTGAGTTTTTTTAAGTTTGTTTATATTGTATGACATTTACATGATTATGTGTTGTTTTATAATGACAACTAATGAGACACAAATTTGAATTTTTTCAACCGTTTTTTTTTTGCTGCTTTGGCCTCATAAGTTGTTTGTTTATTTGGTAACACAAATATAATGTAATTTTAAGCAAATGAATTGTAACAAATTTTGTGTGACAAATGAATTGTTTGTTGTTTAATTTTTAATATGTAAGACATATTTTATATATGCATACGTATGTACATGTGTTAGTAATTGTGCCTGAATGTTTATCTACTTCTCTTTTTCAGTTCTAGTTTCTTTTGGTATTAATTTAGTTTACGGTTTAAATACATTATGTGTATGAATTGTTTTAGTGACAAAATTGCTTAGTTGTTTATTTTTTTTCGTTTTATTGTCGTCTTGTTTTATTTATATTGTTAGTTTATTTAATTAAATTGTATTTTAGTTGTTTTGTTGTAATTGTGTTTATGTATTACTCTTTAGTATGGTTGTCATTGCTTGTTTTGGCTGTTCGTGTATTTTATTTTCATTTTTTTTATCAGACATGAATTTCATGAGCCGCAACTAATTATCAAATGGTTTTTGTGTTTATTATCATTACCATTTCCATTTCAGTTTAGTTTTTCTATATTAATTGGGTTTAATGAGTTTTATCATTTTTAAAAAGGTATAGTTGCCATTTTGTTATAAAAAGCTTGTTTTCGTTTTGTCTTAAGACAATTTTTTAATGAAACTAAAAGGTAAAAAAAGTCAGAAGAATATAGCAAAATTTTAGTAAAGAGATATTTGAAAGAAATTATTTTTAAATTTTAATAATGTTTTATCACAAAATTTCTATGAATTAGAATTAAGAATTAATTTGAAAAATTTCTATAAAAATTAAATTTTTTGAAAATTTCATTAAAAAAATGCATAAAAAGAAAATTTGATTGGAAATTTTCTTTAAAAGAATATTTCATTGAAAATTTTCTTTCAAAAGAAAATTTCATAGAAACATTTATATAAAACAAAATATTCAACGAAAATGTTCTATAAAAACAAAATTTTATCAAAAATTTTCTAAAAGAAAAACATTTTTATCAAAAACTTTATTCAAAGGGAATTTTATTAAAAAAGTTTCTATAAAAAGTAAAAAGAAAATGTCGTTGAACATTTTCTTTAAAAAGAAAATTTCATTGAAATTTTTTTATCAAAAGAAAATTTCATAAAAAATCTTCTATAATAAGAAAATTTAATTTAAAATTTTCTATAAAACAAAATATTTAAGGAAAATTTCCTATAAAGAAAAAATTTCATCGAATATTTTCTAAAAAAAAAGAAAATTTCATTTCTATGAAAAGAAAATTTCATCGAAAAATTTCCATAAAACAAAATATTCAACAAAAATTTTCTATACAGACAAAATTTCATCGAAAATTTTCTAAAATTTTTAAAACAAAATTTCATCGAAGATTTTTTATAAAGAAAAAAGTTTAAAAAGATATCTTCATCAAAAATTTTCGCTTAAAAGAAAATTTAATCAAAAAATATCCTAAATATAAAATTTCATTAAAAAAATTTTATAATTTATTAAATTAAATTTCATCAAAATTCTTCTATAAAAAGGAAATTTCATCGAAAATTTTTAAAAATATATATATTTTTTTTGTATTAAAACAAAATTTCATCAAAATTTTTCTATAAAAAGAAAATTTCATCGAAAATTTTATATAAAAAGAATTTTTTTTTATTAAAACAAAATTTCATCGATGATATTTTAGTAAAAGAAAAATTCATCGATTTTTTTTTTAATAAAATAACATTGGAGTTTCTTTCAAAAGAAAATTTTATGGATAATTTTCTATAAAGGAAAAGTTCATCGAATTTTGTTAAAAATAAAAGAAATGTTCATCGAAAATGAAAATGAAAAATGCACTGAATTTCTTTTATAAAAAGTTTTTAACGACAATTTTCTAAAAAAAAGAAAATATTATCGAAAATATCAATGAAAAAATTTCATCAAAATATTTGTGAAATTAATTAAAACTTTAATTACAATTATCAGTAATCGTTGAGTTAAGCACTTCATTATACAATATTGTAACAACATTGTTGTTTTTCAATTAATTTTAAGGTCTTCCCGGTCACTAGCAAGATGATCCATAAAATATTTGCAATGAATTGGCAGAAAACCACGAAAGAACAAAAAACAAAATATAAAAAAGAATTTTTAAGAAAAAAGAAACCAAAAACCGTATATGCAGACAAGTAGTGCAATTTATTATATTTTGTTGTTGTTGTTGCTTTTTTTACAATGTGGTGCATGCAACATTTAATTTAATATGTGCTAATGAGTTTCACAATGGAAAATCCATTAAAATGCACGACGACACTTTAGTTTTTTTAAGGCAAAAAAAAACAGACTCAGAACATACGTTAAAGCGCCGAATAGACGTTAATACGACAAAATTCGGCTGCATAAAAATGCGGTTGGTGTAGTTATTATCTTTTGTTACAAAGAATTTAAACAAAAGACAAAGAACTAAATAAAGCAGGCTTGTTATTTTAACCAGATTGTCTAAGTTTGGCTGCTTGTGGTAGAAGCAGCAGTAAAAGTTAAGGTTTTTCTACTGTTAATTGTTTTGGAAAAAATCAGCAACATCGACTTTCGTAAGATCTGTTTAGTAACTTTTGTAACTTTTTATTTTCAAGAACAAAAATTTTCTTTTTTTTTCTGTCAAATTTTGAAGCTATTCCAAATAATTCAAAACTTGATGGACTTATCTTTCACTTCAAAATATATGAACTATATATGATATATGAACTATATATTTTGACAAATTTTTAATGCTTACCGTAGGGTATAGGAAAAATTTAATCATGTTTAGAAAACCGCAAATTACAAGCTTGTTGCAAATGTTGTCAACATAACACGTTTTTTAAGGTTTTTCGTCTTCAACGCCTTTCCATTACAAACAACTTGCTGCACTCGTGTTCCATTTGTTGTTGCACTACAAACGTGTTGGTAACATATGTATTTATATTTTATGTATTAAAGTTTGCATGTCATTATTTTTTTAAGTCATTCTTGTAGTTAATAATCATACCTGAACCATAAATACCTCAGAAATCCACACTTTTCTACACAAAAGAAGCTTCTTTTCGTCGTCAGAACATTTACGACACAATACTGATGGTCGTGGACGGTATTGAGAAGTAATTTAAAAATTTTATTTTATTTAACACAATATAGACGACAAAACCACAAAACTCATAATTTACAATATTTATGTTGACAAGGTTTTCTTTTGTGGTAGAAAAGTGTTAAGTTATCGATAATGTTAAAATAATAAACAAAATTGCTATAAATTTTAAATTCTCACAGTTTGAAGGGATATATTAATTAAAAAAAATTATTGTTATAAGAATATATTGCAACACAACACTTGCTTAAAATAAAAACTTTTAAACTTATTTATTTAATAAGCATTTTGAAAAAAATAAAGTGTTTTTTACAGAATATTAAAACAAGTTTCTGATATATGCTTTTTCATTTAACTTTCTGCAACTCAGAAATAGAAATATTATAATATTCTAGTCTATAGTCTAGTCTATAGTCTAGTCTATAGTCTAGTCTATAGTCTAGTCTATAGTCTAGTCTATAGTCTAGTCTATAGTCTAGTCTATAGTCTAGTCTATAGTCTAGTCTATAGTCTAGTCTATAGTCTAGTCTATAGTCTAGTCTATAGTCTAGTCTATAGTCTAGTCTATAGTCTAGTCTATAGTCTAGTCTATAGTCTAGTCTATAGTCCAGTCTATAGTCTAGTCTATATTCTAGTCTAGTCTATAGTCCAGTCAACAGGTTAGACTTTCAGATGATATAATATATATTCTCGCTGTTAAAACGTCACAAATATGGACAATTACGGAAATTTTTAACATTTTAAGACTCGATATCTTACCTTGAAACCCTGATATAATTCTTAGACGAGATTCAGAATATATGGGCTCAATCCTTTAGAAGAGAATACTTGGTCTATGAGTTAGCAACATTTGTGGCATATGTTATCATTATAATTAGGTGCCAACTAAAATTTTTTCTCAGGGAATATTGGATATTCTAATACTGGTTTATTTCATTTAAGCCAAAAAATTTAAGGGAAAAAATTCTTTAAAGTATGTATATATAATAATAAAATACCGATAGTAATCTACTTTTCAGTTAATATGTTTCATATCACAATACATTGTATAATTTATTTTAAATTGACTAAATAATGACCTAATTTAAGGCACTTATTTAAATTAAACATTAGTATTATTAATTTTTTTTATGAAATGTGTAGGAAAATTACTACTTAATAATTTATTTTATATATACCAAACAATGACTCGGTTATGACTACTAGTTATTGTGTGCATTATATTTAAATAGTATTATAATGACATAAATCAAATCAGATTCATTAGTACTTTATTTGGAGTTTTGCAGTTTTTTCATCACATTTTATAAAATTGCCCATGTTTTGAAACAAATTTTTAACTCCTTAATTGTATGCATTTATTTAAGTAATTATTTGTGATTGTGTGTACTTGCATTTGATATTCACTGTGTGAAATTAATAAGTTAAAAAGGATAGCTTATCTCATTACTTTTCAATGTTAGTTTTTGCTGGGTACATTCATACAAATCATCATACATATGTATCAAATTAATAAAAATAATAATAATATTTTTTCTGCGATAGCAAAAAAAAAACAAACATATAATTTAATTGTGTCTCTATACAGCTCTCTGACATTAAATATGGCTGCCAATTATCATAATTATTGTATTGTACAATGTTTTCCACACATATTGCTGTTGTTTTTATTGCATTGAAACTGAAATATGAAACTTTGGTGGTTCAGTTCAGTTTTCAATTCATATTACATACAGTTGTATGAATGAAATATATACATATGTATGTATTGTATTCCCTTTCAAATCATTAACATTTAAATGTTTTATTACTCTTTCTTAATTTCCCACTACTCTTTCGTTACGACACAGACCAACATATCAGCTATTAGTCGTTTGGTGTCGGCAATAACAGCGATATAAATATTAAATTATAAATTGACTTTTCTGACTGCTATTATAGAAACAAACTAAATAATATATAAATAATAATATGATGGTTGCTAGCGGTGTTAAAGATGGAAATAAGGCCGGCCCTAATGCCCTTTAAAACTTTTTACTTTTTTTTACGTTCTCATAAGTTTTTCTAGGCCCCTTAGACCATACCCAATTATAATTTTGTTTATATTTTACAGGGCGCAGGGACAGATAAGAAGACAGATTTGATGATTTTTTTTGCTCACGTTTCTCTTTTCCGAGTCTTACAATGCCAACATCGTAGAATTATTCAGAGTTTTTAAATATTGGTTTCTTGTTCGAAGATTACATAGTTTCAGCTCTGCTTCTAAATGGGTTTTTGTTCGGTTCTGACAATTTTTTTAAGCCTTCTATAACAAGGCCTTTTAATTTCCTTCCTGCACATCTAAATATGTTCACATGTAAATGTTTGTCTGTACAAAAGTAGTGATTAGACCATACCCAGACTAAGTAGTAAGACTGTCAGTCATACAATTAAATTTAAAAGAAAAAAAAGGACAATCATACTAATACATAATACTAAAGGTGAGTGTCGTTCAGACAGACGCAATACTAATTTTCATCTACTTTGGCATTAAAGTTTAGCATTAAAAATAACAATTCCAGGAAACCAAAAGCAGAGAAATTTCCATATTTACTACTTAACGTGGTTAGTTTCTACAAACATACATAGAGTTGTTGTATATATATATATTTCTTCATTACCATTGTCGTTTCCATTTTTATTTCCATTTCCACTTCCATTTATTTATTTTTTAATTTGTCTGTGAATGTGTTTCTCTTATTATTTTGTATTTTTATAATAAACAATGTTTGTATATTGTTATACATAATAAATTACAATATGTAAGAGGGTAGATTGAGAATTCATAGTTAGACTCATATCATGATGTCCAAAAATATATGACAAAGGACGAATGACATGACAACTCGAATGAACCAAATAGGACTATGTTATTAACATAGACTTTGCATATTTTTTTTAATTGGACCAACACTCAGGGGATGACCCCTACTTATGAGAAGCATTGTGTTGGAACTAGGAAAATAGGTTGTGGGGAGGAGGATAGAGGGAGTAGTGTTTGTGGACATTCGATTAAAATCTTTTATATCGAAGGTGGAAGGGAATACATCTGCAGGTAGTTTATTCCACATACGAACAGTGCGGCTGAATAATGAATTTTCCCTGTAATGTGTTGTGCGGTCCACTTGCCAATCTACCACAAAATCTTCTTCGTAGTGCCTTTTATAATGTTTAAGAAGCTTTTCCGGACAACCCTCGTTGTTTGTCTTCCTATTTATTTTATGTAGCTGTTATAGTTGTTAACTTATAGAGAATTAAATTGAGTTCTGTTTGTTAGCCATAAACACACCAAATGGTTGTTAACCACATTGAACTTATACATATTGACATGAATGTATTTATTTATTTATTTGAATTTGTATATTAGAAAAAAGTATAATTTTCAAATGGCGGCCATCTTCGATTGCATCGAAATAAAAATTGTGGTTGCATTCTAAATGTAATTTTTAGAATTCTATTGGGTTTTATAGTTATTATTGACAGGGTGAAAATACAATGATTCTATTAAGGTAATCATGGGAAATGTTTTTTTACTAAAATCAATAATTTGTTTAAATTATTTATATTCCCTTTTATTAGCATATGGTTTTCTGCGTTTAAGTTTTCTCATTTAGAAATTAGTAAACAAATAGCAAGTTTTTATTTTTCATTTCCGGTTTATTCTAGAATATTGATGGATTATAAAAATACTTATATCTAAAATTAAATTAACTTTTTAGAATATCAAATTTACATTCGGTTTTTTGGCAATAAACAGAACAAAAATGTCTCACTTATTTGGGTATTAGTACGAACTGCATGTCTGTATATCTGAAAGATAGTTTTTTATATTAAAAATTTCCGTGTTTTAATATTCAAGTTCATACAGCTGGAATTAATTAATGCATTTAATGATATTTGAGAACTCATCCTCTAATTAACCTTTAAGTGTTTGAGCATTAACTAAAGTTTCTTAGATTTTATTGTTTAAGTTTCTATTTCTTAAAAAAACACAAACGCCACACCTGTCTCATGGCGTTTGGGTTTGAAAAGGGGTATTATCAATCCTTTAGCTCTAACATCCTTTTATTTTAAAGCGAACGTGCAACACCTGTTGTATGCATTACTAACACAAATAATAATTTTATAATAAAAGGATATTAGAGAACAAATTATATACAAATAAATGTTAACATCCTCTCTAATGTGAATAAGTTTCTCTAAAATGCATAAACATTTATATAAAATGTATATAAATTTAAAAACAACTTAATGCAGACGATCTTCACAAAAATATGCGGGTTGTATGAAATGATATTGTGTGCGCATGCCTTCATAAGGTGTCAGTCTTACACCTTGTCTTGAGATAAATATGAAGACAAATAAATACATTCTGAGCACATGGACTAACTGGGGAAGGCGTGAATTGGAAGATACATGAGAATAACAAATATTTATAAAATTAAAGGATATTTTATATTTAATATTATTTGCAGAAACAGATGAACCTGCTCAAAGACAAACTAAGATACACAGCATTTCTGGAATTTAAAGTGTGCTATATGCAGACATTAAAAAGAATCAATTATCTTAGATAGATAGATAGATAGATAGATAGATAGATAGATAGATAGATAGATAGATAGATAGATAGATAGATAGATAGATAGATAGATAGATAGATAGATAGATAGATAGATAGATAGATAGATAGATAGATAGATAGATAGATAAGTAGATAGGTAGATAGATAGATAGATAGATAGATAGATAGATAGATAGATAGATAGATAGGTAGATAAGTAGATAGGTAGATAGATAGATAGATAGATAGATAGATAGATAGATAGATAGATAGATAGATAGATAGATAGATAGATAGATATATATATAAATAGATAGATAGATAGATAGATAGATAGATAGATAGATAGATAGATAGAAAGATAGATAGATAGATAGATAGATAGATAGATAGATAGATAGATAGATACATAGATAGATAGATACTTGTTTGAAGTTTACATTTTCTTGCGTTCTTTAAATTCCTTTAAATTACTGCTTTTACTCTCCCTTTAATGTCGAATCTTTTTTTTTTGTTTGATCTAAATTCAAATTACAAGTAGTTTGTTTAATTTTCTACTGTATAAAAAATTAAAGTAAATGTCGGTTAGTGTTAGCGTTGTTTGTTAATGTTTGGATAATTGCAATAATTTGGTAGATTTGCCTTTATAGTATGATGGTCTTTGAACATGATCACTATTTTAACATTTTGGTATCTCTAACTCAGTAAGGAATAAAAATGTCGGCTACAAGGATAATAAAAGGCCAACACAACTCTCAAACATGTCAAGACAGAGAGTAATAGATGAACAGAATATCGGGGCAACACGTAACAAATTTGTAACCATAATTTAATGGTCAATTATGAGGGCGTTAGTTGTTTTTTTTATATTTTACTCTAATTTTCCTTTAAATAAGAACAAAAAAAAAAACATTTTATTAAAGATGTTTATAACATTTGCCATTCTAATGCAAACAGAGTGAATGAGTGAGTGGCAGGCAGGCATTGTGCCAAAGTCGAAATATTCTTTTGCAGTCATGTTTTTGTGTTGCAGGTGTCTAAATAATTTGACATTTTTATATGGTGTGTAACTTTTTCTTATGGCTGTTAAACATTTAATTCATAATTTTCTAGTTGCGATATTATTTAGCCTTATTTATTTATAAATATAATTATTTTTATTATTTTAGCTATTTTATATAAATATACATAATTTGTTTATTTTGTGTTGTTCATACATCATGATTAATTATTTGTTTAATCTAATGGAACTAATGTCTAATACCTTTGCATCTAATAATAGTTTTTTTTTGGTTGTATTTAATACAATTTTATTTAAATTCCTAAACTATTTTTTTATTCTTTTATGCGAGAGCGTGTTTGACCATTTGTTAATGGCCTTATGTTTTGTAATTAATTCAAATCCATTTGTGTGACTAATAAAACTAAATTATAATTATTTTATAGTTGATAATAATTATATTTTTGTTGTTATTTATACTTGTACATAAATATAAATATTATACCATCATAAAAGAAACAAATCTGGCACGCAATTCTTAAATAGTTACACTGTTTCCACAATCAAATGTAATATCAAATTTCTACAATTTTATATATAAATAGATTCTCGTGGCCTACCAAAAATCGAGTTTTTTTAATTTGTAATCCTAGTTTATGCAAATTACAATTGTACTTTATTATTTGATTGGTATTGCCAACAATAATATGTACACACATACATGCAATCCATATTCAAATATTCAACACTTTAAATCATGCTGTTAAATGACTTTCGTGCAATAAATAAAACTAATGCAAAATATGCTATAAAAACAAACCAAACCCCATACTATATGCGAAATGAAATACGCTGCAGTGGAGTAGGTCTATACAAAATAGTATATCGTCATCGGTACTCAAGATACTAACAACCAACACAACTGCGCGCTAATATGTATTTAACATTAATTAAACTTTGCTGCACTTATAGTAGTTAGAGTTTATTATTATTTTAATTAACCGTCAATAACACGCACTTTTATTTAAACTGTAAAAAAGTACATACAATGTTAATTTCATGTATAAACACAGCAGCAATTAAAAAGGGAATTTCCTCCTCAAACTTTACTTATTTAAATTTTTATTAACTAAAGACTACATATGTGGTGTACCTACTCTACAAAGAGGTGTTGCAGTTTCTTCTTTTTCCCTCCAAACTGTAGAGCTAAAATTTATTCATTTCATTTTCAAATGGTTCATACATGTCTTAAAAAAGGTAAAGCTAATAGCAACAAGACTGTTGCTATTTTATAGGTCTATTTTTTAATTGAAGCAGATTTTAATTATTGCAGTTGGAATACGTAAGCGTATTGGAGTTTTATGAAGCAATTGCTGTTGACTCACGATATTACTATTGTGGCAGTTGGTAATTATTACATTTAAATTTTAATTACTAAATCAACCATATTTGCCATTGTTGTACTTAATGCTTGTTTTGCAATCACAACATTGCATTTACTGGGTAAATGTCATTATTCATACATGAAGTAAGATTGATTACTGTGTTTTATATGTATTTACCAACTTATATATTTATGTATGTATGTTCAGTTCTAAGTCAGTTCTAGTTCAGTTCTAGTTCAGTTCTAGTTCAGTTCTAGTTCAGTTCTAGTTCAGTTCTAGTTCAGTTCTAGTTCTGTTCTAGTTTTGTTCTAGTTTTGTTCTAGTTCAGTTCTAGTTCAGTTCTAGTTCAGTTCTAGTTCAGTTCTAGTTCAGTTCTAGTTCAGTTCTAGTTCAGTTCTAGTTCAGTTCTAGTTCAGTTCTAGTTCAGTTCTAGTTCAGTTGTAGTTCAGTTTAGTTCAGTTCTAGTTCAGTTCTAGTTCAGTTGTAGTTCAGTTGTAGTTCAGTTCTAGTTTAGTTCTAGCTCAGTTCTAGTTCAGTTCTAGTTCAGTTCTAGTTCAGTTCTAGTTCAGTTCTAGTTCAGTTCTAGTTCAGTTCTAGTTCAGTTCTAGTTCAGTTCTAGTTCAGTTCTAGTTCAGTTCTAGTTCAGTTCTAGTTCAGTTCTAGTTCAGTTCTAGTTCAGTTCTAGTTCAGTTCTAGTTCAGTTCTAGTTCAGTTCTAGTTCAGTTCTAGTTCAGTTCTAGTTCAGTTCTAGTTCAGTTCTAGTTCAGTTCTAGTTCAGTTCTAGTTCAGTTATAGTTTAGTTATAGTTCAGTTCTAGTTCAGTTCTGATTTCCTTGATTTGGTTAATAAAACATTCTTAACAAACCGAGTTTGATTTGCAATTTTTTATAAAATTTTTAACACCGAGTTGAAAAGAAACACATTTCCGCAAAACATTTTGATAAACAGACTATTCTTAATTTTTGTATAAATAATGATTTGTTGATTTTTATAAATCAAAGACTTGTCTTCTGAATGCCGTCAGTTAACATGTCAAGATTGGAGCTTTAGTTTCTCTGTTTATTTGTAAATAAACAAATTACAATCAATCTGTCATCATTGTAATTGTCAAAATATACATTTTAGTTTTGTTGTTTTATTGTTTTTTATTATTGTAACATTCATTTGGCTTAAACATTGACATCACCAGCACAATCAACTTCAGTTGTTGTCTATTTTATATGCATGTTGGTATGACTTTCAGTCAGTCAGTCAGTAAGTTTGTCTGTTCGATTTGCTTAAGTCAAATGAACTGCAATAAAAAGTGCAAAACGAAAACTGTCTTTTGATACCGTCAATGTAATAATGCTCGTTCGTATTGAAGTCATTGTGCTGTGTGCGCACTGTCTTTTGTAAATCCTTTTACGATGATGATTTATGTACAATGATGAATGTCATTTTGACAACGACACAAGGCGGCAAAAGTTGTTTTAAATGGTAAAATTTATTTTGGTATATACAACAATATAAGTTTTTTTTTTGGTTGTTGTTTTTTGCATCATTATACATAATGATATAATATGGCGGCGTTTGAGGATAAAAACAAGAAAATTATATGGTGATTATGAATATATGTTGTTGAAAATTGAAAAAAATATTTATGAAAATTTGAATTAACATACACATTCTTGGTATTAAAAGAAAGTAATTTCAGATATCCACTGATTGTGAACCAGACTGATTACAAAGAGTTAGGATGGTAGCTGGTGAAACGCTTTTATTGACTCCGCGGAAAATTATGTAGAATTAATACAGAAACTAACTGGTATTATACAAAACCTTTTAAAATCTAAAACTGGGAAATAATTTTTGCACCAATCTAACAAACACAAACAAAATGAAATATTAAATAAATCAGAAAAATTTTCCATTTCTTTAAGTTTTTTATTTGTTGTAGCAATAATTTCAACAGTCACTGTGCATCTTCATCCTAACAGCCTTATTTGTGCTGGTTGCAGCTTTAAGTATGACTGTGATTGGTCAAAAAAAAACAGAAAGACTGGTTAGCGAAAGATTTCGATGAAAGATCAAAGATAACTGCTACAAATAATGCTGTAAGCCACTAAAAAAATAGCAACAATAAAAAACCAAAAAACTAAGAGTTTTTATGGTGTAAATAAAGTGATGTTAGCCATGCAACGCCATGTTGGAGCTTGTCTTTAGAAAGGTTGTTGTAAATAAGTAAGTACGACTCTAACTGAGTGCTTGCCACACAAATAACAAGAAAAAAGCAAAATCTTGAAAAATGAGGCATTTTTTGAGTGCTTTATAGTGGTAAGAAGGCCTGCAAGATGCAGCTGCAAGCCGTCACTGCAGCTTCATTTATACACTACAATTTTAAAATTACAATTTTAAAAGTGTTTAAAATCATTATTGGCTGCCATTTTGTTTGGTTTTGGTACATCATGTTAGCATGGTTATTTACACAATTTCCAATTTACTGATTGAAAACTTCACAAATGTTGACTGTTAATTGAGTCAATTACATACAAGTTTTTAACACATTTTAATTTGAAAATATCTATAAACTATAAAAGCAAATAGATAGATTAAAAGACTTGATTTTTTAATTTAAAAAAATATAAATACTTGACAATATAGACATCGGCGGATATCTGTAATTTGTCATATAAAATGTATTAATTGAATCTGTCTGATGAAGTGTTAATTAAATACTTTGTATTGAATAATAATTATTAAATTGATACCGTGTGCTTTTATACTTTAGACTTGATACTTTTTCAATCAACAAACTTTCAACACACAACTCTCACACTTATGTCCGTCCTTCCATACACGCACGTAGGTTTATTGATATTTAAAATTGTGTGTTAATAATTTTGTAATATTTACAATACTTTAAATATCGACCGTTTTATAAATTCCCAATTGTTGTTTTCATAATGTTGTCTGTGGGGGTTGACACCAAGTTTGTTGTAAGTGTTAATTATATTGATAAATATTAATTATTTTCTATACGTAGAAACATTAGCTTTTTCAAATAATTTCTTACAGTTTATAACAAAAGTACCATTGTCAGTGCCAAGAAATTTTGGTCTAGTCTGGGCAATCATGGACTTTCAAACTTCTATACTTTAGTGAAAATTAAAGGTTTGATATAGCAGCTTGAGCAGCTCTTGAACTTGCAAAATTACAACCGAACTTCCCTACTTTAGTGTAAATCCTGCTATTAGCAAACGTCTTGAAATTGAAGCTTGAGTAGCTCTTGGACCAGCAAACTCACTAATCCACCTCTCTGCTTTAGTTCGTCTGATATCGAACTTCCCTACTTTAGTGTAAATCCAGCTGCTAACTAACGGCTTGAAATTGTAGCTTGAATAGCTTTTAATACTTTTGCAAAGTCTTGTTGCGTTTTAAATGAGTAATGCTTCCAATCTAGGTACTTTAAACTTTTAGTTGCAAGATGATGTGATCAACTTGCTGAGGCCTACAAAACACATTCACTATAAGCTAAGGCTAGAATATGGCTTCGGGTACATTTCATCTTAAATTGAGGAAGAAAAGCAAAGCTTTCTGCATCTGATGAAAAAAAGTGTAATTACAAAAAAAGTGCAATACCTACACACAGAGAAAAAACATGTTTCGGCATGGTTAGGAAAACTATTCTATGTTTTTTGTAACAATATCTAAAAATAAAAATAGGGTACATAAGAAATTAACAATTAAAAAATTATATTGTGTTTATATTGGCTTGAAAGTGTGGATATATATTTTTTATGGGAATATCAGTGCTTGGAAGTTTTGTGTTTGTTTAAAAGAGCACATAAGATTAACCACATTATGTTTAATATGTAACCATAATATGGTTACATGAAGACATGTGACTACTTGTAACCACAATATGGTTACTTGAAACAATAATATAACAACTAAGTGAAAGAATTAAAACTGTATAAGTGAAAAATCAGAATATATATCATTGTTAAATAACTTTTTGTACCCACTGTATTTGTCATACATACTTACATTATTTTTAACAAATTCTATTGACGTTTCAATAACAACAGCGACAACAACATATTAATTGAAATATATATTTTTTATAATTTTTTTAAAAAAATAAGTTGAAGTAATAAAGAAACCTGTAATTAATTGAAATTCATTTAACACTTTATTTCTCAAACAAGTACATATTGATGATATTGATTCATATTTAATTATTTGTTTATATTTATTAAAATAAAAGGTTTGTATTTTCACAATATCCAATGAAAAACTTGTTTGTATAAAAATTAAATATTGAATTTATAAAATTATACAAATTGTAATAGAATTGTATTGGATCACTTAACAGTTTTGCATGTGTTTCAAATTAATCAATGTCAATTATTGAAATTATGCCACATGTGTGTCTCTTCAATCATTAGTATAATTTAACGTAAAATTTTGAATATTTTTGTTGTTTTTTTTTATAAATTTTTAATATAACTTGTGGGGTTTTTGCTTTTAAATATTATTTAGTGACCTAAATAATTTGACCAAAAAAATATTAAAGTTTTTAATAATAAATTAATCGCTTTTGAAATGTAAATTAAGTAAAGTGTTAAATTTTTTTTATATAAATAAATAAGACTTAATTGTTTTTAAACTTTGTAATCCAAGACTTTATGATCCATAACTAATATTAACACTTTGATGGAGAATTAATAAATAAAAATGTAGATTTTTAATAAATTTTTACTATTTTTTTTATAAATAAACTTTTTAGATAATTATGTCAAACACTAGTTACCCTTCATTCCACTGGTAACCACTAATGTGTTGTTTTGGGTGCTTTAAACTTGAGTATACTTATCAAAGGGCATGTTACCTTGATTAAATCCCGCGGTATTGAGGTGATGTCAAATGCAACCTAAGTTTTTCCTTGAAGCGGCTGTAGTTTAAGCACGAATAGAGAATATTGGTGTAGGGACTGATATATATAAGCTTTATATGTCTAAATTCTCCCACCGGCGCTGCCACCATCTCAACACATGTTACTGGGCGATATGACAAAGAAATTATTCTGAATTCCTAAAAACGTTTGGCATCTCTTAATTTTCGTAATGTAGGGAGCCAGTATCTATTGTGTAATTGTCAGGTTAACACTTTTCCGTTTCATTCTGTAGATGATCTTTATGGCCTGAGAATGAAATTGATCTGAATTGGTGAAATATCTGGAAAGATTCCTCAACATCTCGGGACACTACATTGTACTTATTGAGAATCCTGAATTCTCCCACCGGTGCTGCCGGCATCCCGACAGATGTCAATTTGTGATGTCAAAAAACTATTTATTCTGTATTCCTGAAAACGTTGGGTATCTCTTAACCATCGTAATGTACGGCACCAGTACGTATTGGGTAATTGTCAGGTTGACTCTTGATATTTCCGTGTCATTCCGTAGATGATCTTTATGACCTGTGAATGAAATTAATCTAAATTGGTGAAATTTCGGAAAATACTCCTCAACATCTCGGGAGACTAGTACTTATTGAGAATCCCTATAGAGGTACTGTTGCATCAATAAATGACCCAAGTAACTTGTCTTTCTGCACGTGCTCTAGTAAATTAAATGCAAAAGTTTCCTTAGTCAGAGAGTTGTGATTTCGATTTCTACCAGATACTCTGGAACATATATTTGTATATAAATTAATCTGTTTTCGTAGTACTCATATGTTTAGTTTTTTTTAAACATATTGGGAAATCAATATTACTTTTATTTAAAATAGAACAAAATTTAAATAGTTCATCTTACCCCAACTTCTAAAAAAACTTTTGCTAACATTTGTCTTGACACCATTAACACATTCAGCCATATTTGTTTAGGTGTTGTTTTTTCTTCCTTTTTTTATTACTTTCCTTTTGAACCAATTTAAATTGTTTTGTTTATAAACAAACAACACTAAAAAGGACCTTTCTGACTTAAAACTACCACCAATAACAATGGTAACGACAATATACTATTGTAAAACCCCTACTACTATTTAATTAGGTTTTATAGTTGTACTACGTGTGACAGTTGTAATAATGTTTGTGTGTTGTTGCTTTTTTTGCTTTTAAATAAAATTTATTCAAGCGTTTGATGTCCTTAAAATTGTATTTACACCACCACGGAAATAAAAATGGCGTTTTTCTGTCATTGTCAGTTGACATTATTTTTAACACCAACGAACAAACAAACGACTTAATGACAAATAGAAAACCTGACTGGCATTTAAATAATATTGTATCTTTTTTGATAAAATAGAAGTAAAGATGAGTTATAAAAGTATTAATTCATTATATTTTTTTTTAACAAAAAAACTTTATAATTTAGTTTTTTTCTGCGGTTTAAAATTGATACAAGTGCTTGAATTTATTTTTGAATAAATTTCGTAAGAATTCATTCTTTTATATACATTTTCAAATCAACTTCAAAATAATTTAACGCTTCTCTGTGTCTGTGTACGTCACTCGCAAGTGGAAAATAACCGCAAAAAAATAATGCTTTTTTCGGGGATGATTTCCTTTTTAGGTTTAATAGACTTTATGTTTTTTTATTGTTATTAGTAAATTTGATTTCCAAATTTGAGTTTCTAAGCGGCAGATGATCTCTCAAGAATGTTGTTTTTTTTTAATACGCTGTGTATATGTTGTCTATTATCCTTGCGCTTGAAAGCATTTAATGCGTATAAATGATGTGACAATTACGTTTGTGTGTGTCAACATTAAATAGTGACAAATAAATATTGAAATTAAATTAAATGCTTTAATTTTTCTATGTTAAGCACTTTAATACGTAATTTTTAACAAATGCTAAAAAATGCGAAATAAGAGTAACGGCCATTTGTTGTAAATGATTTATATTATAGTACTAATTTAAATCATACGAACGGATTTATTGTCACCCCGTGGTAAGTACCTCTAATCTTCCACGACTATAAACTGATGATGATCAAATGCATCCGCCGCCTTTGCTTGGAATGAAGAAGAAGCACAGTAAAGCCTATAATGATAAGTTCGGTGATATGCGGAAGTTGGAAATAAGTTGGTGTAAATGTACATATATGATACAGGATGGATGTAGGGGTATATAGAACTTCCTCAGCCCGTGTGGCCTCCGGTGGGTTAGTGGTTAGTGTTCTAGTCTGGTAGACCGGAGGTCGTGGGTTTGATTCCCACCTGAGGCACCAGTTATATTTCTCCGGATTTGATGTATGTATCCTTCTTTCAAACTAACTAACTAACTCCTCCGCCCGTATACCTATGGATTTGTCTAATGAATGAGAATTTTGCTGGGTTGAATGAATGGTGCTGGATGAAAGGTATCTTTTATAAGTTGAAGTTTTCGTCCTTATCTAGATATGTTCTGGGTTTACTCTGTTGGTATAAAATTAACCATCCGCGTTGTTCTAAGCAATGGGGCAGCAATGGTCAGAGTTTAGATAGTTCGAGTAATTAAGTATAGTTCTTGTATATGAACGTGCAGAACCATGCAGAAAATTTTTCATCAGCGTGCAAAAAGACTCAAGGCTCACCCGTCAATAAAGCGTTTACGTAACGCACTTCGACATCCTGCTTGGATGAACTTATCATCATCAGGGTATCATTGCAATTCCGGGGTATAACTCTAATCTGTTGAACTGTAAACTGGTGGTGTCAAAAGCAATCTTCCAGTTGCCCGCAGGAAGATAATGATGATTTAAAGACTGATACATTCATGTACATGCATATCCTTGTCTGAATTCTTTCTCCGTTACTATTGCCATCTATCTCAACAGATATCACTGGGTCATATGACAATGCAACTTATGCTGGATTTCTGAACACTTTGGGTTTTCCTTAGCCTTCGCGTATTGGGGCACCAGTAGCAAATTTTAGACATTTTTAGATTATTCTTATGATCTGATAATGAAACCAATCTAATTTGGTAAAATTTTGGAAAAGACTGCTTATCGAGAGACTTGTACAAATTGAAGAATGTGGATCATTGGAGGAAGTGGGTGCTTCCGTATGGCTCATGATAGCAAAATTCCTGTTTATCCATCACGTATGTAATACCTGAGATAAGTGATACATATCAGACTGTTGGGGTTTGTGAGAACTGTTCTTGCGATATTAATTAAAGAGAAATTCATTCAAATCAAAGACATTTAAACAGTGAGAAATCTTCTGATTTGTTAATCTTATATTCCTAAGCAATTGAGTCCATAATGAATTGAAAAATATTTGGATTCGGTTTTTTTTAATTTTTTACGTTCCCAGTTCAGTCTATATTGTTTACCTCGGAACATATTAATTTGTACACATTTTAATAAAATCGAACACTCTGTTCACTTACAGTTTTAAACTAAAAACAAGTGTATTTATTTACAGT
Source organism: Lucilia cuprina (assembly GCF_022045245.1). Lineage (NCBI taxonomy): Eukaryota > Metazoa > Arthropoda > Insecta > Diptera > Calliphoridae > Lucilia > Lucilia cuprina. The sequence goes on from NC_060952.1 coordinate 4,348,363, forward strand.
TTCTTTAAATATTTTAGAGAAACTTCAAAGTGCTCACTGTAATGTAAATGTTTTAAATACTGACGAAACACTAGCTAATAGCAGCACATTACAACATGCGTGACAATTTAATGAGACTTCGTTTTTAGTGTCAATCGTGAAGAAATTTTCACTTTTAGTCGCAAAACTAAAAACATGTTGAATAATTAGCAATATTTGTTTAAAAGGTTACGCTCCATCAGCAATGACACACACACACCACACCACACAAAAATATTATTTTCTTTTTCTGAAATATTTTCAATTTACGTTTAAAAAAAGTTAGTGTGTTTTTCATATAAATGTTGGGCGCTAATTGTCTTTACATCCTTGAGTTGATGACTTTTAATTAGGTATTTAAAAAGTTAAATGTTTGTGTATTTAATCGAAAGAAAAAAAGATTTTTAATTTATTTTCTCTAGAGAAAAACTAATTAAACAGATTAAGTGGTATTAAAAAAACACAATTGGGGCGACATGCTAGAGATAAATTCATTTAAAATAAATTATATATTTCTAAAGAATGGCATATCTTTTTTAATTTAAAAAGTCTTTATAGCAATTTTTAATTATAAGAAAATAAATAAATCTATTTGTTTTGAAAGAATAAATCTATTTGGTTTTAAGTGAATATTAGTTATTTGTTTTGAAAACGCCTTTCTTAATTTAACATTTAAGTTTAATTAACATAATTGTTATAATTAAAATGCCACCATTTTTAAAGCACCGATCATTTTTTCTCCAAAAATTAAAACTAAAAATCATAAAATTCCAATTAAATTTGAATAAGACCTCTTGAACGAATGAATTTTAATAGTAAACCAGTCCAGAGACTACAATTAACATCAATTAAGAATTTTATGAAAATTAATAAAAATAAAACTTGTTAAAGCTAAATTTAACTAACTAGAGACATTAAATGACAAAAATATATAAATAACAAAGCAAAAATATATAAATAACAAATAAAAATTGCTTAAGTGATCATGTGTCTTTGGCGAAATATTTATAATTTATAAGAAACCCTAATAAAATTTAACAGATCATAAAATTCTTGAAAATTTTTATTTGTGCGTATCGTTGACAAAAACACAAACCCAACAGACATGGGCGGTGATTGTTTTTTTGTCTGATTATTTAAATCATCATCATTCATTATCATGATCGTCAAACAATAATAAATATATTCGTAAAAGATATTATTAAGTGGGTTTTTTTTGCACATCCGGGAAATATTTATGGGAATTTTAAATTTCTACTAATTGGATTGTCAACTCAAATGGAACGTTTCATTTTAAGTTCTTTTTTGTGTTGTTATGTTTTTAATGAAATAAATTTCACTTTATCTGTGAATTGCCTTAATGAACCCGCAAATAAATGATGAGATCGTCAGCCATTAAAGATGTGACAAAATGCCAAAAAAGCAATGACATAAGTGACCAGACAAACAGTGAGATACCCGAATATTTTGTACAGCTCTTCAATTCAAAATAATATGTTGTGATCTGAGAATTTATAATTATCATTATTGATCAGATGAATATAAATTTTCTCAATCGTGATCTGGTAAAAAAACTTAAAGATCGATAATACCTATGTTCGTCAAGATCACCCAGGTTTATCGAAGCTTGAGAAGAGTTGATAGATTTTTGAAAAGTTAAAAACCCGATCTTTGGCTAAAAAGGTAGCCGACATAAAATTAATTTTTATGTTTGTATCTGAAATAACATTTCATTACATTTACATTCCACTGTAATTTAATTCGAAAAGCTTTCAGTTTTATTATATCATATCATTCAAATAAAAAGTAATCGTATCTGTCTGTCTGAGTGCGTTAAATGTTTGTTTATCTGTCAATTTTTAATAAAAACTTATGACACATTTCTTAGAAATATCCACTTATTTTTCGGCTGAATATTTTTGTATCTTTTCAATTTTTTTGTTTTATAACGTTTCGGTCTGTCTCTTAGTCCGTCTGGGTGTTTTAGGTTGGTGACTGAAATTGTAACGCTTCGTTGGCATATGATGGCATTGTGAAAGAAGTCTTTTTTTTTTCTTAATAAACGACATATTTAAATAAATATTTTAAGCAGTCAAATTATTTGACTCAGAGTTTTTTTGTAAAACAAAAGATATTTTAATATGTATGCTAATAAAACTTGTAATTGGAGAATAAAAAATTGGTTTTTAGCCGAAATAAAATCATAAACAAATTTGTCACATGAAACATTTTTAAATTATGTATAATATAAGATACCCAATGGATTTAATAAGTTTTAACAAATATTAAAAAAAAAACAAAAACTATTATAAATATCGTAATGACTTTTATAAAGAGTAGCATTTGGTCACTTCAATTAAATTTCGACAAAAAAACCACAAACGTAATAAAAGGATTCTCTAATGGAAATATCATCATCATTATGCTTTCCTCCCATAATGTAGAAACATTTGGTTAAATAAACAATTTTAAACGCTCCTAAATGTCCAACACATGATACCAGCACAAGTATGAAATTTTGTGGTTAAAAGACAAATAAATAATCGCTTCAAAATACAAACAAATTATTTAAGGAAACATTTTATAAAACAACCATAAAAAACATGAAAATTACTTTTAATATTGCGGAAAATCCTTTAATTTTGTTAGTTTTTTTCTCTCTTAAAAAAAAACTAAAATAAAGGAAGTCATCAGTAAATAAAGACAAAGAAGACACCATTAAGGGAAACCTTTTAGGAGAAAGTATAAAAGGGAAAAAGTTAGTGCAGCCAACAAAGGGGTTAATTTTTCCGGCTGTTACTTTAAAGTGTAAAAACGGAAAATAACCATTAAACGGTTACAAAAAAGGAAAATTGTTTTAGTAGAAGTAGAAGCATAAAATATAAAATATCTAAGAGCCGTTGCACCATAGACTAAATAGACAGGGTTTAAAGCTGTGAATATACGAAGTTACCCAGCCAAAACAAATTAATGACTTTCATTTAGTCAACAACTTATTTTTCAGTGACTACTACATATTTTATAAGTTACTTAGTAATGACATACAAATAATATATTATGTAAGTGCTTACTACATATTGTTTTCGAACTTTTTTTTATCTCAGAAGCAAAACTTCTTACTGAACTTCCAATTTGCATGCGATCGTAGCAAGTACTTACCTAACTCCCTCTTTGTAAGCGAGATTTGTAATTAGTTAGTTGGTAAGTTATTAAGTAAGTTAGGGAGCAAGTTAGTTATTAGCTAGTTATTTAGTTAGGTAGTTAGTTAGTTATTTAGTAAGTTAGTTAGTAAGTTAGTTTGTAAGTTAGTTAGTTAGTTAATTAGTAAGTTAGTTTGTAAGTTAGTTAGGCAGTTACTTAGTTAGTTAGATAGTTAGATAGTTGGTTAGTTAGTAAGTTAGTAAGTTAGTTAGTTAGTTAGTTAGTTAGTTAGTTAGTTAGATAGATATTTAGTTAGTTAGTTAGCTTGTTTGTTATTTAGTTAGGTAGTTATTTAGTTAGTTGGTTAGTTAGGTAGTTAGTTACTTAGTTATTTATTTCGTTAGTTAGTTGGTTAGTCACTAAGTTAGTTAGTTAGTTAGTTAGTTAGTTAGTTAGTTAGTTAGTTAGTTAGTTAGTTCGTTAGTTAATTAGTTAGTTAGTTAGTTCTACAAGAACCACATTGAAAAATAGAGTCCTTAACAAAAACTTTTGTCTTTTACAAAGCATTTTGGATTAATTCCGTTCCAAACAAATTTTAAATAATTTTCGAACTTATCAAAAAAAAAAAAACTAGAGACAGTGTGTTGCAAAGTACATACCGCATCCCTGATAGTATAGTGGACACTAGCATGTTGTGGGATCGTAAAGATCCATTTCTATGCATTTTATGTTCGAATTGTATGTCAGACTGTTACATGTTTTAGAGTAAACTACGGTCAATTTTAATACAATCAAATCTCGGTATTAGAGATTTCCGTAATAGTGGAAAATTCGTTCAAATCCTTAATAGTTAACATTCAAAATTGCATTATAGAAATAAAAGAAAACATTTATTAAAACCATAAAACAATGTATGACTAACTAACTAAAACTATTAAAAACAATTTGCCGTCACATATTATTGCTGGTTCCAATATTGGTGGCAGCAGGCAGGCAGTAAGCGGCACAAGTTATGTTTTACAAACAACATTGATTTAACTCATTCCGTTGAAGCAACTAAAATACTGAAAATTTTAAAATATTTTATACATATTTGTTATGGTGAATTGAGTGAATTGTATCTTAATTTAAAATAAATATTGTGTTTTTGTTTTCTAAACCAAAGGAACACCCAGAAACTAAATTCGCCATGAATGTGTGTGATAAGAGAGGTGTTGTTTTTGAGTCTTTATTTAACAAAAAACAATACTGTGGTGGTCGTTGACAATTAATTAAATGCACGTTTAGTTGTTTCTTAAAATATAGATAATTTATTATAAAAAAAAGGAGCTTGCACGTGCTCGTAGAAATCCATGTCACAATTAATTTTTACATATTTGACAGCTCAAGGTTGCCAGATTTGATTATTAATAAAGGCTACCAGATTTGTATATTACAACTACCAAACAGAACAACAACAAAAAGAAATCTAGATTATTAGGGTAAAAATTGTAACAAATTTTTCACATGAATTATTTTATTTTCTTTAACAGAAGAAAACATTTTAACAAAGAATTTTTGAAACAATTAAGTAAGTAATTTTAACAAAAACATACACTCACTCTTTTGTAATAACAAACAATAAATGGGAGTTTGATTAGAGAAACTGAAAAAAAAAAATAAACAAAAGCACACGTCTGCGATTATAAATAAATTTCCTACATTTTTAAGACCATTAACTAAGTATTAACTTAATATAATATTTCTATTATTTTCGAAAAATATATAACTTTTGCTTGAATGTTTTCTTTTGTGTTACTTAAGAAACAATATAAGGAAATTATACGCCATTATTTGCCCGACGATGAACAATATCTTTATCGGATTTTATTCATTTAGGGCGAGTTTTAGTTGTGTGTAAAAAATATATTAATACATATAAAACAAATTTATTGTAATTAGCGCAACCAATTTTGAAAATAATACCACTAAATAATACTAAACTAAATAGAAAATACATATTTACATGGAGTAGTGATAGATAAATACAGGGTGTTCTAGCTGGATGAAAACAATTTTCTTATAATTTCATAATTTTGTGAAATATTGACATATTGCTTAAAGGTGTTTATACTCTGGTGTCGTTAGACGAATTAATAGTCGTAGTTTGCGGGTTGCGTGTTCGATTCCTATCAAGAAACAATTTTCTATTAAACAAAATTATTTTTAATTTAAACAATTGTCTTAACGAGTTAGTAATGAAAAATGTTTTTTAATATGTTTATGTTTGAACAACAACAAATAACTTTCTTTATTGTTACACCCTGTTTGATGTATTATTATGCGGACCACCAGGCCAGCTCTTAGTTAACGTTCCTTTTAAATCGTGCCTCAATTTAATTGTTCCCTAATGTACCTTTTTATTACACGTCACACACACACACCAATTTTTTTGATAAATTAATTTCTCATTTGTAACTGTTACACTATACCATTTTGTTTTATATAAAAATTACCTCAAAAATGGAGTAAACAGGGTATTTTTTATTAAAATGGTTTCTTAATTGTAAATAATTTAGTTGAGGTCGTTTTTAATTTATGATTGGTGTGCTTGCTGATGTAGTTTGATATTGTGTGGAGTTGCCGTCAAAATTCTATTAAATTGACTCACCTATATAATTGCATTATTATTTTCTTTATCTACGATATACAATGTATAGAAATCTATTTTTTTCAGTTAATTTTCCTTTGCAGTATTTTCCTTAGCGCAATTGATTACATTTAATTAGAATATAATTGAATAGAAGCAACCATATTGATTGGGTTTGGTGGTGGTGTCTGGAGGTGTTTTCCCACGAAAAACACAAAATAACTTGGAGTTGGCCGTTTGCAGTTATGAACTTAAATGCAGTATTGATTTTAGAATTAGAAAAAATGAAACATTATATTTAATTTGATTGAAATAAGCCAAACACAAAAATGAACAACTCTATTAAATAACTGACAAATTAAGTTTTGACAACATTTTATACTACGATGTTACTACAATTTCATCCAACTTTGTTTATTAGGTTAGGTTTGGTTGATAGGAGGATGTATATTACATCAAATCCAAGGAAATACACCTAGGCCGCAATCGGGCCTGTTGATATCTCAAATATCAGTCTGCGAAATAGTAAAGCTATGTATAGACGGTTATTAGATCTTAAAGTATTGCCAGAAAAAAAGTTTTGTGCTGCAACGTTTCCTGCCAACGTTTTTTAGCAAAAATTATATGTTCACACGATTGTTTTTTTTCTAAAAATGTTCCTGCCACCGTTGATGATATACCACAGTTCGTCAGTTTAATTCCCGGACTTCAAATAACTAAAATAAAAGAATATTTCTTGTTCTTGTTACTAAATTTATATATACACAGAGAGAAAAAGCTGATATGAAAATACCGAAATTGAGTTAATACGTTGCCAAAAGTGAGCATACCACATTTGTTAACATTTATACAACGGGTGTATAATGTATACAATTTAAATAATACCCAGTAATTACACAGCAGTTCGACAAAGAGTCAATGCATACGAAAAAGACAGTTATTTCCTTGATGATCGCAATTCGAGTGTTTTGGGTCATTCGTGACGAATGTACCCTTTGTAATCGAGAATGAAGACAGTCGTCACTTTATTTATTTGTAAGCGGGAGCGGAGACAGTCGTCTCTTTACTGTCCTCAAGTAACCTAGAGATTATACTTTTAAAATTTGTTTTTTTTTGTTGTACTTCCGAAAGTAGTTATTTTAACCATATATAAACTCTTTGTAATCGACAATGAAGACAGTCAGACAGTGTCCCCTTTGTAAGCGAGAACGGAAGCAATAGTCTCTTTACGATCTCTTTGTAGGGTGTAGGGTGACGATTGACTTCCTCGTAGGACAAGCCCATGTTAAACGGTTGATTAGTCAGGTGGCTAGGTGCCACCACAAGTGGTAGGTTATGTGGTCAGTTCCGGACTGTCCCGTCGAACTGCTGGGTACAGTTGTAATTTCGACAATGCATTGTTGTCATTGCATCAAAGTATTGCTGTCATTTTGATTACGCTTTGTGTTATTTCGGCAATGCATTGTTGTAATTTCGACAACAAATCGTTGTCATTTTGCCAACTCAGCGTTCTGATTTTAATTTTATAATGTGTATTTTTTTCATTGTTCACTATAATGTGTAGTTTTAATTGAATTTACTACGATTTCATATCAATTTTTTAAGACAATCTATTTGTCTTTTATTCAAAAAACTAATGCAGTGGTGGCAAATCGAAAAGTTCGGCATTTATTTATAGGATTAGGACAATTTTCCCCGTCATATACAACCTCAATTAAAATTTTAAGTAAAGCTAAGCCCCAGACTTAAAACTATTTAGTTTTTGTTGTGATTTACAAACAAAAAAATCAATCCTACATAAAAATAATTGTTTACCTGCCTACTTTGGAATGCACAATAATTTGTGTTGTTGGAATTTATACATTTAAACCTTATAAATAAATCTACTGTGTGAATTTTAAAGAAATTTTTGCGTGCAATAAAATACTGTGTGCTGTGGCAGTCTAATACTCTTCTTGTTGTTGTTGTCTGTATAATCTAAGGTGCTAAGAAGGTGTTGTTCTTTAGCGCCTTTGCTTCAAAGGATAATTACACCTTATCCAATAAACGAGAAAGCCGCAGCTTGATGCCTTTGTGTGATGTCGTAGTTGTCTTCTACGTTTTCTTTCGGTATCTCCCTTAAACCTAAAAAAAGTCTGTGAGTGTGTAGCTGAAAAAAGAAGAAATAAAAATGAAATTCAATATCGGTCTAAAGAAAAGAAACCTTTAAATCTTTTAAAACAATTTACACCGTATTATTTGCCTTTTGTCTTGGCTAATTCATCTTTATTTTTTTGTTTTGTTGTTGATGCAACAAATGTAAAGAAAAGACACAATGGACTACTTTACACACACTTGGCCCGGTTCTAAGGTCAAGCTCAGGATAATGAATGAAAGTAGAAATTTTGTTAAGCAAGAGTTTGATGAAGCCGCCGCCGTAAAAATGTAATGAAAAAAGAAAACTGCCACAATTTTTGTTAAATGCCTCCACTAAGCGTTTGAGGTTAAATTGCTAAAAGGTTATTTTATACTGCACAAGATTAGAACACGTGTTTAACACAATCATTAGCCAATGTTGAGCAAAAACTATAGGAGTATTCCAGCATTAAATCATAGACAATAATAGCAACGATAGAGCAGAAAAAATAAACTATAATTTAATTGCCTTACAAGGCCTCTCTTTGTCTATGTGTGTTTGCAACATTCAATTTATTTTGACAAATGACATTACAATAGAATATTTCAAATCATATTTTCCTTTTTTTCCTTTAAGATCGCCAGAGGTGGTCTTTAACAATGCTGCTAAAGCGAACTTTAATTCATTTTATAAATATATAGTTTCATGACTACAAACATACATCCATATACATCATTGCAGCATCGCTGCCTTTACATGTTGCTAATAGTTGCCGCCACCGATCCACCAAACGATTGTCTTGATCTTTCATAAATAATTGCATAATATTAGGCGCCATAGCCTGATGTTTATTTTGTTCTTTAGTTGAAGATAAAGCAAATAAAACGCACGTACAAACGTGTTCTGTACCTCCTCCTCATCCTCTATATTTACCTTATATTTTGTGATATTTGTTCTTACTCTAATAAAGTAATTCATGAATGAATGAACGATGGAGTAAATAAATAAACACTTACAGCTGTACAATTTTGCCACAAATGTGAGCAATAGAATTTAAAATTGCACTGAGAGAAAAAGCTATAAGGTAAAAGTTGGTTGTTCCAAAAGGTTAATAGTTACATATGTATGTGTTAGATATTTATTTAATTCTATTATTCTATATTTTTTTTCAAAGTTGAACTCGAATGTTAAAAACTCTGTCTCTCTATTTTTCTTTTAGTGTATGTCAATATATAAACTTGCTAACTTTTAAGTAACAAATCAAATCATAATATTCAGCAGGAGAACGAACCAACCATCAAATACTATAAACACCACCTTCTATCTGGAACTTCATTTCTTCGCTACGTTATTTTATCATTTATTTTAGCTAAAAAAAAGAAACAAAAATACCCAACATTTTCAACGTCTTCTACTGCGATCGATTACCTACAGCAGCGTTTCAACATTGGAAACGTGATGCTGGGCTGGCTGTTGTTGCTTGTGGCCCCACTTCTTTATTTTACTTCTTCTTATTTCTTCAGCTTCATCTTTGTCTTCATGATCATCATCGTTTTGGGTTAATAATGTGGAGCGCAACTAATTTCAAACTGTGCCATTTTATTGGAGTTGGTTGTGCTTTTTTATTTTAGTTGGCACACGATTGCTTTTGCTTGTTTTATGATCATTATTCGTCGTTTCGATTATAGTTAGAGTGACTTAGTAACCATGTCTGTCTGTCCTTCTTTTTGTCTTTCTTCTTAAAACACCTGAAAAGACCATTAGGCAACATATGGATGAGGCAGTGTTTATGCTGTGGCAGTTTATTAGACCTCCAAAGTTGTAAAATTAAATTGTATTGATTAGTATTTTGGTGTTTGAATTAAATTTATTGAATACTATTTAAAAGGCACGCTACCTTTTAGATGGAGGAAAGAGAATTACTATAACTGTAAATAGAAGTACATAAATATTTTAAAATGAAAGCAACTTAAGGTTAAATAACTTTATCTCCCACGCTTAAGAAAATTAATTTACTTTGTATAAGAAATTTGTAATTAAACAAAAAGTTCAGAGTTTACATTGGGAAACTGTAGGCGACATAACGAGAGAGTTTTCTTTAATAAACAGTTCGTTAACGGGATATTTAACTTTTAGAGTCCTTAAGATATCTAGATAATTTTACTAAAACTGAACTTGAACTGAACTAGAACTGAACTAGAACTGAACTAGAACTGAACTAGAACTGAACTAGAACTGAACTAGAACTGAACTAGAACTGAACTAGAACTGAACTAGAACTGAACTAGAACTGAACTAGAACTGAACTAGAACTGAACTAGAACTGAACTAGAACTGAACTAGAACTGAACTAGAACTGAACTAGAACTGAACTAGAACTGAACTAGAACTGAACTAGAACTGAACTAGAACTAAACTAGAACTGAACTAGAACTGAACTAGAACTGAACTAGAACTGAACTAGAACTGAACTAGAACTGAACTAGAACTGAACTAGAACTGAACTAGAACTGAACTGAACTAGAACTGAACTAGAACTGAACTAGAACTGAACTAGAACTGAACTAGAACTGAACTAGAACTGAACGAGAAAAGAACTAGAACTGAACTAGAACTGAACTAGAACTGAACTAGAACTGAACTAGAACTGAACTAGAACTGAACTAGAACTGAACTAGAACTGAACTAGAACTGAACTAGACTTGTTCTAAAACAAAAATATAAAAATAGAAGACTGAAGTAGATTTGAATATATCTTCTTTCTCTAAAATTTCTTAGGTTTGAGAGCAAGAGATTTAAGCTCCAGAATTGGAAAGAAAGCTTTCTTTAGTAAGATAGTAATGTAAAAATGGACAAAAAAAATTTTTCTTTAAAAGATTGGTTCAAATAGATAATAACAATACATATACAATTTTTAACTTTTACTTATTCTAATAATTAAATTATTAAGTTGTCAATATAATACCTCAATCACGAAAATTAACATTCATCATTATTTGCATTAATAAAATACCTAGAAATATGTTGAAATATTTTTTAATTAATTAAACAAAACAGTTATTTTATTATTTACATTTCATAACAAATTAAGGTCTTTGCAAAATTTGACATCGAAAAAATGTGCTAAATAATAATGATTTAGAAATAATATAAATATACATATGTATGTGATTTATGTGTTTTTAAAAATCTTCAATAATTAGTCACGATTAAGAGTGAGTGAAAACTACATAAAAATATGCAAAATATTTTATTATCAAAAATTTTTTTTCGAAATTCAATTTAAAAAATCATTAACACTAAAGCTTATAAACACATTTAATAACACCACTTTAAGAGACATTAACATTTTGGCTTAAAAAATATTATTTTATTTAAATAATTTTGATGAATTTTATATTACTTTTTAAGCCGATACGATTACTACTTTGTTGCGGTCTTTATTACTAAAAAAAAGTCCCTAATAAATTTTGTTGTAAATTATTGATTTTTTTTTAAGTAAAGCGTTATGGTTTCTCCATTTGTGCATTTATATTTATTTATATACATATATCGGTGGTTGGCGAACATACATAAAGTATGATTTATGTATTGTTTTTTTTTATGGAAAAGAAAAGAGTTATAAACAATACAATATTAACATTTTAAATACTTAATAACTAATTAATTATATTTTCACCAAATACGAGGATCGTAAATAAAGATTTTAAAAATTTAAAAAAATTCACCTTGAGCTAGATAACGAGAGAGTTTTCTTTAGGAAAACTTCTTAGAAAGCCTGAGCTTGATAGTCACATAGTTTTTTTCAGGAAAGCATAAGTTATATGCGAGAACGTTGCTTTCATCAAAATTAGAGGTAGATAATAAGACATTTGACTTTAGGAAAGCTTGTAAGAGAGTTAACTCTAGAAAAGATTTATATAGCGTGAGAGTTTTTTTCTATTTACGAATGCTTGATCTAGATAATGAGAGAGTTTCCTTAAAGAAAGTTTAAGAGAGATAGCGAGTGAGTTTTCTTTAGTAAAGCATGAGATAGATAGCGAGAGAGATAGATTGCTTGTAGAAAGCTTGAGATCGATAGCGACAGAGTTTTTTTCAGGAAAGCGTGGGCTATGTAGCAAGAACGCTTCTTTCAGGAAAGCTAGAGCTAAATAATGACTGAGTTCTTGTAAGAGAGTTTCTTTTAGTAAAGATTGATCTAAATAACGAGATATTTTCTTCTATTATACAAGATATATAAATATTTTCATTCACCTTTTTAGTAGCCCTCGTATCTAAATATTAAATATTATTTATAAAACAAAAATGCTGATTAATACGAAAAATAAGCTGATAAATAAAAAATTGATTTAAAATATGTAAATTATTAAATAAAAATATTCAATATACCGTGAAATATAACAAAAAAATCAACCCAAAAATAAACTACATAATAAGAAGATGAATACATATTAATTTTATTAAACGAAACAGCACAACAGAAATGTATTTAAATCATCTACAAATTATTTAATCCTTGATTCACCCTCTGGGTGTTGGAGTTTTTTTTTCATTTTAATAGTATTAATTAATGTGACGACCTACAGCAGACTTGTTTTATGAAACCGAAAATGGAAAGAAACCAAACCATTGAGTAATCATCAACAACAACAACAATAACTAAAGCCAATATTAAAGAAATTATCAATTTATTTCACGCCTTTAACACACAACAATATTTAAGCATCAAATAATAAAAGATGTCGAGAAAAAAATTAAATTAAAACATATACATACATACATACAGCCACAAATGCAAACCGATATGCGGATGGATACTTTAAGAAATGATGATAATCCAAAAAGCAACAACTATAAATTTAAATTGGTTGGTTGTTGGTTTGTAACATTTTATTCAAAAACCTTTTAAAGATTTGTAAGAGTGTGATCTTGATCTTCATTATCAGATGGTGATGATGACGTCGACGTCGACGTCGGCGAACGGCTTAATTATAATGGTGTGATGTTTCTATACCACAACAAATTCTTTTATTTCGAAAATCATTTAAAGTTAAAGGATTCACAACGACCACCGTCAGTAAAATTTATTGTTGCATTCTTCTCAACTATAAATAAATATGTTGCACATGTTGTTTTTGTGGCCACCACAAATTTTATTTTGATGGATTTGAGTTTGAGAGAAGAGCATGAATCTGTTCTGTCTGTCTAATGATGACCAATGAAATGCAATTAATTTTTGTTTTCTTTTCAATTCAATTCATTTTTGAGATTTGAGCTGAAGACTAATGACTTTATTAAGACGATTTCTTTATTTAATAAACTAATTTAAAGGGAGTTGCATTCAATCAGAGGCGTTTTCTCTTCCTCGCATTAGTTTGAATTGAACACACACGGTGATTTTGTGTGATGAATGTGAAGGGGGAAGAGAATTTTTCAAAATGAAGTTAGATTAAGAAATTGTTCAAGTACTAATATTTCAATGTCAGTATTTTTTTTTTTTTTTTTTGAGAAAAAAGTTTATTTTGTATATTTGAAGCATGGAGCCGCATCCATGCTTCATTTGTCGTAATTTTTAGTCTAGATTTTGGTATATGGAGAAAATTTTGCGGTTATTTATTGGTTGTCACTTCTAGTTCAGTTCTAGTTTAGTTCTAGTTCAGTTCTAGTTCAGTTCTAGTTCAGTTCTAGTTAAGTTCTAGTTCAGTTCTAGTTCAGTTCTAGTTCAGTTCTAGTTCAGTTCTAGTTCAGTTCTTGTTCAGTTCTAGTTCAGTTCTAGTTCAGTTCTAGTTCAGTTCTAGTTCAGTTCTAGTTCAGTTCTAGTTCAGTTCTAGTTCAGTTCTAGTTCAGTTCTAGTTCAGTTCTAGTTCAGTTCTAGTTCAGTTCTAGTTCAGTTCTAGTTCAGTTCTAGTTCAGTTCTAGTTCAGTTCTAGTTCAGTTCTAGTTCAGTTCTAGTTCAGTTCTAGTTCAGTTCTAGTTCAGTTCTAGTTCAGTTCTAGTTCAGTCTAGTTCAGTTCTAGTTCAGTTCTAGTTCAGTTCTAGTTCAGTTCTAGTTCAGTTCTAGTTCAGTTCTAGTTCAGTTCTAGTTCAGTTCTAGTTCAGTTCTAGTTCAGTTCTAGTTCAGTTTCTAGTTCAGTTCTAGTTCAGTTCTAGTTCAGTTTTCTAGTTCAGTTCTAGTTCAGTTCTAGTTCAGTTCTAGTTCAGTTCTAGTTCAGTTCTAGTTCAGTTCTAGTTCAGTTCTAGTTCAGTTCTAGTTCAGTTCTAGTTCAGTTCTAGTTCAGTTCTAGTTCAGTTCTAGTTCAGTTCTAGTTCAGTTCTAGTTCAGTTCTAGTTCAGTTCTAGTTCAGTTCTAGTTCAGTTCTAGTTCAGTTCTAGTTCAGTTCTAGTTCAGTTCTAGTTCAGTTCTAGTTCAGTTCTAGTTCAGTTCTAGTTCAGTTCTAGTTCAGTTCTAGTTCAGTTCTAGTTCAGTTCTAGTTCAGTTCTAGTTCAGTTCTAGTTCATTCTAGTCAGTTCTAGTTCAGTTCTAGTTCAGTTCTAGTTCAGTTCTAGTTCAGTTCTAGTTCAGTTCTACTTCAGTTCTAGTTCAGTTCTAGTTCAGTTCTAGTTCAGTTCTAGTTCAGTTCTAGTTCAGTTCTAGTTCAGTTCTAGTTCAGTTCTAGTTCAGTTCTAGTTCAGTTCTAGTTCAGTTCTAGTTCAGTACTAGTTCAGTTCTAGTTCAGTTCTAGTTCAGTTCTAGTTCAGTTCTAGTTCAGTTCTAGTTCATTAACATAATTTTAATAAATTACTAAAAAATGACCGCTTAAAATAAAATTCTCGTGCCACAGTCCAATAATCATTAAATTTTATTGTTTGTCACAAATGTTAATTGAAAGAAACGAAAAAAAACATGACATAACATGATCATCTTGAGGAATAAAAACATCGAATAAACGCCTTCTTTATATTTTGACAGTTTTCTTTGTTTTCTCCTTTACAAAAAATATAACAATTTAAAGATTCGTTAAGAAATATAAAAAAACTATATTTAACATCCATAATGCATGTTGGAAGCAAAAACAACAACACACAACAAAATGATAATAACAATAAATGGCTAACACCGACAAAAAACTCCACATTAATATTTAACAAAACACACCCAAAACAATTTTGACGCTTTGGCTCAGTTCATCATCATCACCAGCATACACGAAACATTTGGGGGCAGTGAAAAACAGATTGACAAATTGATTTGGTATTAAATGAAAAAAACAAGCAACCATTTGGAAAATTTCATTAAGATCCTTTAACAGGCATCTAGATGGACAGACAGACAGGCTCAATAAGCTTGCATGTAAGATATACCTGGTGTCATCGAAAGGGGGAGATGTTGTTGCCACCAACGAATAATAATGCGACACAAACATACACAAGCAACTTGATTTCATATTAATTTTAGGGAATGTCAACTCATCATCATTATGTGCGTTCAACCTTAAAAGTTCATAAACTTCAGTCATTCAAACTGGCACTGAATGGATAAACTTGTATATGAATGTATGTTTGTTTAAAAAAAAATATAAACTGTGTGTCGTCAATTTTAGTCATTTAAACATACACACACTCGTCCCACCACCACGACCAGTGACGGTATGACGAAACAAAATTTGTAATTCTATCAAGTCATGACCATTAAAAATAAAGAAGTCTCCTTCTTCTCGACAGTGGCAAAAATAATATACAGCCACTATTATATTCTTTTGAACAAGTTTATGTTCAGTTAAATAAATGGCAGCAAGTATTAACATCATTTAAGTGTCATAAAAGCAAAGACTCAACAGCAAGTTAATTTCAAACAACAAATCTCTAACGTGTTCTTTTATTGTCACCTCTATTATGCAGTTTATCGCTTTTTATATGCTATCATCATCATCATGACCAAAAGTACTACTAACACTAACACATACCAATAAAATTCTGTTTATGTAGTTACAAGTGTTTTACTTGTTTTGTTTCCGCTTCCGTTTAGATTAAAGCGTTACTAAATTCCTTATTTTAAATTTTGCCCTATTCTCCCCCTCATTGCTATCAAGTGTAGAGATTGTTTTATATTTATTACTCTTTTGTAGTTGTTGTACTCTTAATATTACAGGTTATGTTATTTTATAAAAAAAATCATTAACAGCCTCCACAGCATCCTGGTAGTTTATGGTCCTTTTTTATGTTTTCCTTTATGTCATACAAGTGCGCGTGAAAAATACGATTATTTTTATCTGACTGGTTTTATTGTTCATTATTTTAGACCACCTCATTTTAACACCCCCTTTGCATTTGACAAATAAATTATGCATTGGAATAGAGAGGAAAGCTAGAACAAATATTTTATTTTAGATGAGTTTTGTGTTAAGTTACTGAAAATGTTATTTATTTCAATTATTTATTCATAATTAAATTTCTAAGGAAGTTTGAAAAATTGCAAAACATGACATCATATGATGTTGTTGGAAGTTTAGATTGGGAAATAGTTTTGTTACTTATTGGAATTAGTAAACTTTAGCAGACATGAGATATGTGTACACTAGGGCTATAACTTTTCAAAATTTTTGAAAAAAATTAAAATCCGTCCCATATAGAGCATAAAAATACACGTCAAAAAGTATATTACTCTTTCCCGAGCATTAAAAAGTTTCCGCGGCAAATGCATTTAAGTTATCGATATTTACTATAAACAAAATTAAAAATTTTTAATACAAAACTGGAAATTTAAGTTAAGTCATGAATAAGGGCCGAAGTGTATACTTAACTATTTAAGATTCATAAAAATTTGTTTGTGAATGTTTTAGAAAGTCGATTTGCTGCGGAAGGTTTTTGCACGAAAACGACATGATAAACAGGATTTCGCTACTATGTAGTAATAGGATCTAATTTTGGTTATAGTATAGTATAACCTCAGATATCTTTTTGAATTAACTAATGTCAACTCCAAATTTTAATCTATCAGTTGACTCTTGTCAAAATTTCAACAAGTTGCTTTGTTTAGTCCATCAATTACCCGAAACAATTTAAAATTATTAGATTGGTCGATCGAACATTAAGAAGCCATGAATCAACGGTTTTGAATTTTGAATGATCGAAAGCTTTCCGCAAGATTGCTGTCAAAATTGCTCACAAATAAGACCATCAATAAATAATAAAATAAAAGTCGAAAAAATTCAAAAATAGTCGAAAAGTCGGAAAAAGTTGAAAAAAGTCGGAAAAAGTGGAAAATAGTCGTAAAGTCGGGAAAAGTCGAAAATAGTCGTAAAAAGTCAAAAATAGTCGAAAAGTCTGAAAAAGTCAAAAATAGAAAGTCAGAAAAAGTCGCAAATAGTCGAAAAAAGTCCGAAAAAGTCTAAAATAGTTGAAAGTCGAAATAAGACAAAATAGTCAAACAGTCGAATATATTTGAAATTGGAAAAAACGGAAAAAGTCGAAAATCGTCGACAAGTCTGAACTAGTCGAAAATGGTCAAAAAGTCGAAAAGTCGGAAAAGTCAAAAAAAAAAAGAAAATCGAAAATAGTCAAAAAGTCGAAAAAAATCGGAAAAAGTCGACTATTTACAAAATACAAAAAGTCGACTTTTAACTAAGTGAAAAATGTCGAAAAATCGACTTTACACAAAATACTAAAAGTTGAAAAGTCGAAGAGTCGACTTTTAACTAAATGCAAAAAGTCGACTTTTTGTTTCAACTATAGAACCATACTTATATACGTGTAGAAAAGGCTATTGTGACATCATCTATCCTAATCTGAGGATTCAGGCCCGAGTAATAAAATTTATTAAGAAGTATGTAGACTCTACACTGTAGAGCCATCTTAAACGAAATTAAAGCGATATTTTCCAATTGAGCTGTTTCAGTTTGTATTTTAGAGAAATAATCTGTTTGCTTTATGCCCCATGACCAAAATTAACTTTGTTTCTCATTAAATGTATTTGGAAGTTACTAGTTACATGTAACTATATTAGATTTGGAAGATCCATTCCATTCGAATTTCTGAAGAATGTCAAAATTATCCAAATTAAAAGAAAATGTTTAATTGTTAACCGCCTTATGCAAAAACGATTATTAAGTTAACAATATTTATTAAAACCTGTTTTTTATAAGGCTCTATAATTTTAAGGACTTGCTTGTTTCAAATTCTACTTGTACATTTTTATTTAAGTTATTATATAGAAATTTAGAACTTCGACATAAATAAGTAATAGATTCTGTTACAAAGAATGTATAAAATTCAAATGATAGATAATTTAACTGGTATTCGTATCGTTGTTAAAAATTATTAGATATAACATTGAAAATTATGTAAATAACTGCGTGACTGGTTCCTGAAATTTCCGAAGGATAAAGAATTACAAACAAGTCATCACAAGTTTGAAAATACGTATAATTATAATGAAGCACTTTTTTTCATTCGACAGGTTTCGGAAATGTTTAATTCAATAGTTTCAAATAATTTTCTTTATTTCTTCTTTCACCCAACAATTTTGCACATTTAAATTATATTTTGACTTTATTACTAGATAATTTTAATGCATGATGTGTGGCATCCATCGAACTATACATTAATTATAAAGAAGAGACAAAATATCTAAATTATAGATACCTAAATGCTCCTTTATTAACAATATGAACTATGATCCTGTAATATTACAAGTACTAAGATATTGCAACCAATATCCAAAAAAATTAAATATAATTAGACTGTAAAGCAAACAAACATGTTCATTAAAGATGACGACTGATGCATAAAACAACATCAACAGATGCCTGATATTAAGAAAAACTTACAAACTATAAATGTTATAAATGTTAATTTTCATGTAATATAGGCAAATGTAAATTGTAATGTAGTTACACGAATGTATTCGTGTACAATGTGTGAATGTATGGTTTATTAAAAAAAAATATATGATCAATATACTTAATGATTACTGGTGAGTAAGTGCTTGTATTTTGCATGTAACGTACATATTTATATATATATATTTTCTGCAAAATGTATTAAAATCATATTAAGCACGCGTTTAACCTACAATACAAACACGACTAATTGCAACAGATTACAGGCTTTAGCGGCAACATTTCGCCAACTTAAATGCAAACAACTTGATATTAAAAAAAAATCAACAACTGAATGTTGTTGCAACCAAGCCGTCAAACAAATGACCGTATAAGAGATAGTGTGCATACTACTAATATGCAATTACAACATCAATTTAAAAATAATGGATGAAAATAAAGAATGAATTATTTGTGCAAGAATAATTCTTATGATACCCTACTTTAAGGATGCAAAAATGTTTTTCTATAAATTAATAATAAAGCTATATTGTAATTTAGATTATATACTTATATCAAATTGTTATTTAGCTCGAAAAGTTACGAACCGCTTGGAAAAACAAATATACTTTTTATATTTATATGTAGAATGAGTTAAGTAAGCATAACGCATACATATGCACGTAAATACATTAATACTTAAATAAAGATTTTTAACAGAAATAAATTTAATGTAAATTTGTTGCAGTATCAAAGGATTCTTATAAAAAATATTCTTTATTGTTAAGGGTGTTTCATTGTTAGTTAGTTCGGGCCTCCGGTAGATTAGTGGTATGTGTTCTAGTCCAGAAGACCACCTTAGGCACTGGTTAAGAAGCGCTTAACCGGCCCTATAGAGACCTAGGTCTACTTCTTCAAATTTGATGAATATAGGAATCCTTTCAAGCTAACTAACTAGTTATTAGTTAGCTTGGGGATTTTGTGTAATCATTACAAGTAAGATAGTTAGTTAGTTATTTCGTTAGTTTGTAAGTTAGTTTGTTATTCATCAAACCTTTTTAACATTTGCCTCCTGCAGTGAATACCTCTAATATATTATGTTTTTTTTTTAAATTTTGCATTTTACTCATTACCGACTTTA
Source organism: Lucilia cuprina (assembly GCF_022045245.1). Lineage (NCBI taxonomy): Eukaryota > Metazoa > Arthropoda > Insecta > Diptera > Calliphoridae > Lucilia > Lucilia cuprina. Next base: position 4,368,204 of record NC_060952.1, read on the forward strand.
AAGCCATTAATGTCAGCTTCATGTTAAAAATCGATGGATTGGTTGGTTGCTGGTAAAAATTTTTATAAACAATATATATACCACCAACATACAAAAAACCCCAGCAAAAACTTTAATTACAAAGTAAGCTAACAATGTTTAAATATACTTACACAATTGAATTTGAAATATATAAAAGTCCTTCTTCGTAAAGCAGACTGTAAGTAGTAGGCATTGCTGAAATAGAAGTTCTTTGGTAAGTAACAGTCATTATCATGATTATGCTGGGATGTTTGTATATTATTTAAGAATATGTATTCATGTATGTAAGCATTTATTGGCCGTTTTAACTGCTGCTGTTAATGTTGTTGATGTACAGTACATTATAACTGCAATCTTGTAGTACATTTAGTACAACAAAAGATATGTTTACTCAATGTTCTTAAAAGCAAACACATAGATACAAAAGTAGTTATATAGGTTTGAATGTATAAGTAAGTATATAGTAAATAACTATTTGTACTGATTGTCGGCTAAACATCAAAAGAACGCGAAAAACCACAATCATCTTCTTTAAGGTGGTAATTATGTCTCTACTCGTCGACGTCGCTGTAGTTTCCCCCCATATCTCTTCCCTTTCAAGCTTTGTTCTACACTCAGTTGTCTTTTTTTATTTTTAGCTAAAGTTTCTGTTTAGTTCTGGCGATCGTCTTAATATCTTTTTATATGACTTTGCGTATTGTTGCAGCGTCAACAGTTAGTTGAGATGCTTTGCTTTGATGTTAAAAAAAAGTTGCTGCTGCCATGTGGAACCACCAGGAAGATAGAGCTCATAAATGCCTTAAAGTTGATTAAGAACCTATTTTTTTCATTTTTTTTCGCTGTTGTTATCTTCTGCGCGTGCGAAATATGTTAATATGTATGTTAGTATATATTTTGTGTAAAATTATATTGTAGTTTGTAGCAGTGCTCTGGCGAATGTTACTATATTCAAAATTTTGTAAAAATAATGAAGAAATGGCGCTTAATAAATAGGACATACATATATAAAAGTGATTCTATCAAGATTTTGACAAAAATATTTTAATAAAATTTTGTACAAAGTTTTGTTATATATTTTCTTGTTTTGTTTCTAAATAACTACACGATAGGGTAATTAATGTCAAGGTGTGGTATGTTTGTGTCATTTTTAAACATTTTAAACCTTTCACTAGAGTAATTTTCTCTTATTTTGAAAATTGTTTTCATCTTAATGTTTTTAAACAAAATTTACATATTTTACTTATTTTGTTTTTTTTTTGCCTTAAGGGTTCCCAGAAAACAAAGTCATACATAATTCATGTGTCAAGTGTATGTCACTTCTGTGGCTACTGTCTGCACTATAAATCTCTGTACATGTACACGTTCTACATGTGAAACATAATTTGCCATTGCATTTCACAAAATAAGGCTTTTTTTAAAGTTTTGCGGTTTTTACCCAAATTTGTTAAAGTTTAACCGAATAATTATGTAGTTGAAAATATTTTAAGGTATAAATCACACAATATTGAGACAAAAATATATAATGATTTTAACTTAAGGCTAATTTTGCACTTAGAGAAAAAATAAAAATTTCATTATGAAATGTTCTATTATAGTCTTGACTATAAAATAGTCGTACTTTATTATCCGATTTATTATCATGACTATATAGTCACTATTTAGTTTTGAATATAGATCACTCTATAGCAGCGAAAGGCAGAGAGTAAAGAAATGTTCTCTGACTGGTTTTGTTTGTTTTTTATACATGTGTGAGCATAAGTACGAGTAGAAGAAAGAGTACAAAGCAGCTCATTTGAGAGCTCATTGTGTTTTGCTGCGCTATAGTATTGGCACCCACGGGACAGTCCCGAACTGACTACTTAACCTACCACTTGTGGTGGCCCCTAGCCACCTGACTACCTAGGTGACCAACCATTTTAACATGGGCTTGTCCTACGAGGAAGTCAATCATCACTCTACACCATACAAAGTGACAGTAAAGAGACGATTGCCTCCGCTCTCGCTTACAAAGGGGACACTAAGATGACGACTGTCTTTATTCTCGTTTACAAAGAGTTTATTTTTGACGAAAGACCAAAAACATACGAATTGGAGTCAGCCAGGTGGTAAGATATTAATAGAACTAAAATTTAAAAATTTCAAGTGTCCACTCTCTAGAATACTGTGGGACAATAATGTGACGATTGACCCGAAAGATATAAATTTGAGTCAACCAGATGGTGGCATATTAGTAGAAAGTAATAATCATTTCTCCAAAAGATGGGTAAAATAACTACTTTCGGAAGTACAACAAAAAAAACTACTTTTGAGAGTATAATCTCTAGGTTACTTGAGGACAGTAAAGAGACGACTGTCTTCGCTCCCGCTTACAAAGAAGACACTAAAGTGACGACTGTCTTCATTCTCGATTACAAAGGGTACATTCCCGAATTACGATCATCCAGGTGGTTAACTATTAGTGGAAATTACTGTCTTTATCGTATGCATTGACTCTTTATCGAACTGCTGGGTAGGGCCAGAAACACTTCGTTGTATGTGAGCCCATGCAGACGGTGTGAAGTTGTACCCAGCAGTTGTACCTCTAGGTTACTTGAGGACAGTAAAGAGACGACTGTCTCCGCTCCCGCTTACAAAGAAGACACTTAAGTGACGACTGTCTTCATTCTCGATTACGAAGAGTTTATTTCTAACGAAAGACCAAAAACATACGAATTACAATCATCCAGTTGGTTAGTGGAAATTACTGTCTTTTTCGTATGCATTAACTCTTTATCGAACTGCTGGGTGTATTTTACAAGTAAGTTGTTGTAGCTATTTACTATATTAAACATATTCTTTTTGGCCTTGGACGGTCTAATGAAAAATAACTTTAACTTTATCCAAACTGCTTTGACTACAATTATTACACCCACATAACAATTTTGAAAAACTTTTAATTATTAATAAATTTCCCATGAGAGTAATTACTAAAAACAAATACTTTCTATGTTTAATCATACATGAAAACTAACACAAAAATACATATTTATTAATTTATTCACTAAATATATTAATTGATATAAATGAACATTTTCATACAAATATTTAAAAACTGTTGTAAAAATCATGCTGACATTTGTAAATTCAAAACCCCCTTTTACTCTTTATAACCACTTTTTACCTACTTCCCTCCCTTAATAGATAGATTGCCTTCATTAGTGCGAGTATTCCCTAACATTGTTTTATAAAATAATAAAAAAGCAATTAACAATTATTGACAATAAATATAAATTATAAACAAATAGTATGACAGTAACACAAATCGATGGCTTCAAAATAAACAAAATAAATAAATAAAATGAAAGTCTGCAGAAGAAAAGACCTTCTGAAATGAAACAATAACACTCCCCTTTTTATTATTATTTTAAACAAAAATAAAAGAAGACAACAATTTTGAATTTAATGACAGTGTTTATGGCAAATGATATAATTTCCACAGTTGGTTGTTTAATTTCATTTTCTTTTTTTTTAATTTGAAATAAAGGAAAATAACCGCAAAACATACAATTCATTAATTTAAGTATTTTTGTTGTTCGTTTACAAAAGTCAATAGACTTTGGCCTCAACAACAGCAGCAGCACACTGTACTTTTTTTCTGTAACGACAAAATTTATATTTTTCCTCTTGTAAGGAAAAAAGGAATCGGAGAGGAAACAACTACAGAAAGGAATTACGTTTGAAATTATAGCAAACAATTATTTTAAAATTGTATTACATCCAATTACAATTGAAATAAAATGAAAGGCAATTTCATTTTATTTCATGTACATAAACACATACATATGCATGTAGATATTTTGAATCGGTTATTTTCTTTTTTTAAGGACTTCAAAAAGGAAACCATTAATAATTAGCTCAAAAATTATATTTTCCGTATATTCATATGTATGGGGGCTAGATGAAATAATGGACGATTATGTATCAAATATTTAAAATTTTCTTCAAAATTTTTACCTGGATCGATTTAAACATGATTTCAGAAAGATCTGAAGAAGTGATGATTTTAACACAGGGTGTCATGGGTTTAATTCAAACAATTTAAGTACAAATAAGTAAGAGTTATATATTCGGCTGTGAAGAATCATATATACCCTTTACCATGGTGTGTTAAAAAAAACAGTCGGTATAAAAACTCCTCTTTTACATCACTTACTTCGGGCTCAGCATACTTAATTTTATGTTTCTAGATTCAATATTATAGAAAATTTAAAAAAGTACCTCTTAAAAAGTAACAATAAGTTCACTTTTTCCAGTTCTCATCTAATTCCGACTCTACATACTTAATTTCATGTTTCTAGGTTCAATATTACAGAAAATTCTAAAAGAACCTTTTGCAGAACGAATAAGTACCAAAAAATTCCCATTGATTTGTTCTTGTCTAATCCGGGCTCAACATGCTTCAACATGTTATTTGGTTCATTAGACCTGGTTCACACTAGGAAACTTTTGTTGAGAAACTTTTGATTTTGTGTGTGAGAAAAAGAGATGGTTGATTTTTCTTTCTCTTTCTCTCACACACAAAAATCAAAAGTTTCCAAAAAAAGTTTCCTAGTGTGAACCAGGTCTTATTAGAGAAAACTTAAAAAGTACCTTTTGAGAAACGAAAAAGCACCAAAAAATTCCCTTTTATGGGTTTTCATCTAATTCCGAATCTTGGTAATGAGTTGTCGTTATCAATAAGATAAAGTATTCTTTTTAATAGAATTTGTAGTCAATTGTCTTTAGTTTTTTACCGTGGTCGATTTTGGAATTTCTTTCAAAAAATGTTAATAGAATAATAAAATTACTTTTTAATGGGTCATTGAGTAAGAGAATTGACTAGCAAATGTAAAAAATAACTGTAAAACCAGTAAGCACAAAACGGGTAAGCACATTTGTAACCAGTTATTTTTTGGTCATCGTCGAACAAAAATAAGTAGTTATTCACCCAAAAAGTAACTACTTACACTTTTCTCCAATATTACTTGCCTACTTACCGGGTAAGTAAAGATTTTGCTGAGTACATACTTAATTTCATGCTCCTAGGTTCAATATTATAGAATATTCAAAAAGTACCTTTGAAAAATAAAAAAGTACCAATATAACAACACACTAGTGCTGCTCTCGCTCTGCTACTCTTGCTCTCGTTCTACCTTGTTTTTATAAAAAAGAGTACAATAACAAAATTTAACGTATGATTATGTATTTTGTTTTTGTTTTCTGCAATTTCTGTTTGAGCATGAATAAAAAATCTCGGATTTTTGCTCATATCTTCGTTTTTTATGGACCGATTTTGCTTTCCGAATGCATGTCTAACAGAATTATTGAAAATTCGGATCTCGCCGATATCTGGGGTCCTCTAAAAACTGATTTCTCAAACGTACAGACAGACGGACATGGCTTAATCGACTCCGCTATTATACCTATTATAGAAATTACAAACGGAATGACAAACTTATATATACCCTTCTCACAAAGGTAAAGGGTATAAAAATATACCTTCAATTGAAAAAAAATGGATTCTTTTCTCTTCTTTGAATGTTAATCACTTCCAAAGAAGGTAAAAACTTCACTTAGAGCTACTTTTGAAGTGGTGATAAATGTTATTCTTTTGGAAGTACTTCGCTTTATTTTTGCTGGGTATTGTTATGAATAACCCAGTTAAGAGTTTTGATCGCAATTCCTTTAATCAAAAAGAAATGAAATGAAACCCCCTTGCAGTAAGCTTATAGGTATTTAAACAATAAACATGTTTAATCATATTTAAAACTTTTTTTACTATAATGAATTCTCTAATTAAATAATTTTCATTAAACAAACATTTATTACAAAACTTTTTCGAGTGTATTTTGCAAAACCAATTAGGAATTGTTGTTAAAATACTTATGGTATGTATGGCAAAGCGTCTGAATATATGGCAATGACAGGACCCCAAAAATTAAATTTATTACACTCTGCATATAAAAAAACAACAACCTAAATAACGAAAACATAAAACAGCAGTAAATTAAAAAATAACAGTCTACTACTTTTCTTTCTCTATTCTACAATTTTCTAAAATAAAAATTCCAAACCAATAAATCCCTGTTTGAAAAAAAGAAAATAAGGTACATCCCTCTCATTGGTCTACAAACATTTATGACGTCATGAGAGTAAAAGAGATAATAAAAACCGTAAACGAAATGATTACTTCAAAAGTGATGTGTTAGAATGTGATAGATATATAAACTTCTGTTCCTTTCTGTTTTAAATGATGGAGAAAAATAAATTATGTTGGTTTTATGTTGTGTGTGTGTGGCATGGCCATAAGTATTAACGAACTTACAACATAATTATGTTGGATTCAAACAGTCGATACAGCAGTGTTTGTGTTAATCAAACTCCTACCAATTTCAGTTGAGTTCATACCTATTATATTAATTAAAGATTTTTTTTTATGCGTTTCTATCTATCGGATATGTTTTTTGTATTTTTATTGTTTTTGTATAATTCTTTTGTTTTTTATATTGTTTATTATTTTCGTATTGTTTGTTTTAATAATTTATTATTATTTTTCGTCTTGTAGTATTAATTTTTTTCGCTTGCTTTTAATTTCCCATAAATAATAGCGTATAGAGATGAAGTACTTTGTGCTAAATTTTATGTTAATAGGAAGTTATAAATTCTATAATTATATTATAAATCAATAAAATTTTAATGCTTTTTTCGTTTTGTTTTAAATCAATTTTTTTCTTTTGATGTATTGTTCTTTTGTGCTTTTTTTTTAATTTTTAATTATTTAGTACTGGAGGAACAAGATTTTTGTGTTTATGTTTGATTTGCACTTTTAACATGTGTTAATCTTTTAATTACTTCTCTCAACGATTTTAATTGCATTTGAAAGCAATAATGCAACAATAAAATATTTTTTTTTTGGATTTTAATTATGAAAAAGAAAATAATGGATCAAATTATTATACATATGTGTTCACTTGATATTAATTAAAATTTAGTTAAATTTTGAATATCCTTACTTTTGCCAAAACTTTCACTACTCAAACATTCATGAGAACGTTTGTGTCATAATTTGGCGAAATTATGAACTCAATACAAAAACACCTATATCTGGGAACTAGAATCTTTAAAATTCGAAAAGAGTAAATTATTTTATTATGAGGACAATATACGCTAGCACGCAGCTGGACTTAACATAAATCAACATATGGAAAAGCTAAGATTTTAAGCCAAGTACCTCCAATCTTGAACCAATAATCCGATTATATTACCCCACACACTGACTTTGATAGAGCTTTCTAAGTGAGAGTTCTTTCCAATAGCGAGTGGTGTAGGGGTAACCTAGCGAGCGAATATACCACAAGAATCTTAACAGATGGTTCTAAATAAACTGTGGTGTTTGATTCTGGTATCTTCTGTGAAGAAGCTGCGGTAAGTATATCTCACCGTCTTCCCAACAACTGTAATGTCTTTCAAGCTAAAATATTTGGCGATAATGTCAGCTTGTAGGGTACTACACGACCTCAGTATTCCAGGCAATATAGGAATTTTTGTAGATAGTCAAGCGGCACTTCTTTCATTAAATTCTTATACAACCACTTCCTTATTAGTTAGACAATGCAAGAATGATTTTTGATGATGTCTGACATTACCCTTGTTTGGGTCGCTGCGCATAGGGATTTTTAGGAAATAAACAGGCAGATGAGTTTGTCTGAACGTTAGCTTTTATCGAGAAGAGTATCATCATATTCTATCTTCAAAAGGCTGAAAATAGGTGAAATAACCCAGCGGCCAAAATGTTGTGGCCATCCATCAATGTGAAACGCACAAATGTAGTAGACGGGATATATCGATATTAATAGTAGTAATAACAGGACACTGAGTACTGGACTACCCTTCAAAGCACACTTTCGCAGTTTCGAAGACAGTAAAATGGAAGAAATGGTCTTCCATTTCCTCCAGCACAATGCATTTCCAGCAATGCACAATGGGTTTTTAATTAAAAATAAAAATGTTAGGACCCTTCCTTATGTTATAATCAGAGGTTAGGCACTAGTACGAAATAACTAAAAATGATTGTCCCTCAGAACCATAGAAATCTGGCTACACTATTTTTTATAGAAAATTAAATCGCACATACGTGGGGTGTCATTGACATACCCAAGTTGTCTTACTTTTGACACCTCTGGCCGCACCTCCGATATGTCCAAGGTCCAAGTTCAAAACTTAAACTTCAAAACTGCCCTCTCCACATGAACCGCATGTATAAAAAAACCAAAACCAGACAGAGAACTTTTTTTAACACTCTGCCTTTCACTGCTCTAAATTGAATAATTTGAAAAAGTTCTTATAAATAGCTTTGAAGACAACTTCTCTCCTATTTGAAAAATGTTCATTTTAGTTACAACAATTCGTTGATTAGCCATAAAATTTTTTAACCTTTGTCGTCAATTTTAAAGAAACATACCGTTCCATAAAGAAAAACTTAAACATGCATAATTTTAAAAATCCGCAGAAATATAATAATATATTGTATATAACGTTCAAATAGAATGCTGTTAAAAATAAAACCTAAAACTTACAATGATTTCATACTTAGGTTTTGCTAGCCTTAACTAATAACACATCCATAAATTACTTTTTACATTTAAAACAAATTTTCAATTTATTTCTCTAATATCGCTAATTGTTTCTTTTTTAATTATATTTATACACACTCCCCAACCCACCCATTTAAATTCCAATCACATATACTTTTAATTGCCTAAATATTGAAAAACATGTTGTTGACAAATTCATATTAAACGTTGTCTTCTTAGGCAATTGTTAAATCCTTGGGGAACGATTAATTTATCGAAAAGTCATCTGGTAATGTTGAGTCTGCTTACTCATTTGGAAAAAATCTCAGAAAGAGAAACGAAAACAAATTACAAGCCATCATTATCACTTTAGCTAAAGTCACATTATTCATCTGTCAACCTTTTTTCGCTCCTTTTAACATTTTCTGCTTTCTGCTCTCCTCTAATAGACTCAAATTTAGTTTAAATCCCTTTTGTAACAGTTCATAGCGTAACGTTTAAATGTAAGAACCAACAATAATATTAAGAAAGTCAGTGTAACGAATTTTCTTAAATCTAAACTTTCGCCAACCACAGAATTTTCCCCCTTGTTTTTGTATATTTTACAATAAATAAACACTTGTCATTGTGTGTGAGTGTCTAAGTTTCTAACTTTTTGCCTTATTGTCCTGGATGTATGTGTGTGTTTGTGTGTGTAAAAACAAACTTAGAATCTGTCTGTTTGTAAATTGTCTCCTGTTGTTGTGATTTATTACTCTTACACTGACACAAATAAATTTTCGCACTCCAGGTGATAAACGTATAAATCAATCCATTAGTTTATTTTGTCTCAATATAGTCTGTCTGTTTGTTTGTTTTTCTACTGGCTCCTTTTTTCTACTCTCTAATGTTATTTGACAACAGCACTCTTCCATACCTTTATCTATATGAATCCTCTGCAGCATTTAGTGGGTTCTTTGGGGTCAGTTTATGTTATTTGACAGCTACAATTTGTATTGACTTTCATATGCCAACAAATAGCTAGACAAACAAACAACCAACAGTAGAACGTGCTTTTTTGTTTAATGTGGGTTTGTTGGTTGCTGTTGGTGTCCTTTTTGTCTTCCCTTTTTTGTTATTTCTACGCCCTGTTGTGATGTGTTTGTTTGAATTTTCTTATTTGTGTAAGAAGAATAGTGTTGGAGTGTTAGAAGCAATTTGTATTTAATTTTTGAGTGACATTAAATTATTGCTTAACAACAATGTACAACATATTCTTTTATATATTGTGTAGTTGAATCCTAGATTTTGTTTTTAAGAGGACAACCGATGTTTAACGGGATAATCGAAATATTAATTAGGAATTACGAATTTAACAAACTTAAGCAAATTTCTTGATAATAAACTGTTTGACCTTTGGCCCCGCATGTAAATTTATAAGATTTTTTGTGGACGTATCCTCGTCACTCCAGACACAAAACTAAATCTTGGAATAAGCACTATTTTAGCACCCTATTTGTAAGTTAGGGGGTGAGTAATTTTGTCTCCAATGTCATGTCATGATAATTAAAGTTCTTGCTGGGAATCGAATTTTGTAATTAAATTCGCAGTTCATTCTTAGTTTGCTGTTGCTTTTATTATATCCACAACGAGGGTCATGAGAAGTAGTTCCACTCTTCGTGCTGTTCTGCACATCCTGCCTATCTTGTTTATCCGGTGATGAAGGTCACTCTTGTAATTAAAGTGCAGATTATCTGACAAACAGGGACTCACTGGCTCTTATTTATAGAATGAGAATCATTCTTTTTTATCCCCAAAGGATACATTAGGAATCTAAAGCCACTAGAAGTATGTATTTATCAGCACATATATAGAAGAAGAAGTATTAAAACGGTAATAAGAAGTAAATATGGAATCTGTGGACTAAGATACCACCATCACATTCTTGGCAAGAATATGACGAGGTAATGCGCGTTCAATAGTGAGCTTACCTCGTTGGGTAACATTTAGACAATGGATGTGTTTAATATTTAGATTTCGACAATGAATTGCTGCAGTGTTGACAACGTTGCGTTTTCAACATTATATATTGTTGTCTACATATGTTGAAAATGCAACGTACTTTGACAACGGAGGTTATTGATTAATTATTAACACTTTTGTGTCAATTTGGTATCAAAGGGCTGCACAAAAATGCTTCCTTTTATAATAGAGAAGTGAATGCAACTTTTATTATGCATTAAAGAAAGATCTTACTCTAAAGCAGAAATATTCAATAATAAAAATTATGAATTTAATTAAAAAAGTTCATTAAACTCATCTCTTTTGGTAATAAAAATAAAATGTGTGAAATAATAAATATTTGAAACGGATCAACAAATAAACGCCTACACTTTAGGAAAATAAAAATACATTAACTCAATATTCCTTTTTTTTGTAAATTTCATAATTTTTTTAAAGATATAAAAAAATATATTCCCATCATATAAAATACCAAGAGAAACCCCAAAAAAACATTTTAACACAATTATAAATCTTCTGAAAAATGCTAAGTCACACACATTTATAAACGATAAAGAAAAATATCCTTAAAATTTAGCTAATTGAGCCACGGTTTATTGATTAAATTAACTAACATTTTATTTTTTCATTCACTGCTTTAGAAAATTAACAAAATTAAATACCAAAGATTTCTCAAGATATAAGTATAACTAAAATATAAAATTTTTTCTATACAAAAAATCTTTAGGCACCTGTAAGCGGTAGAACATCAAAAAGATTTAAAGAACATTTTGATTGCATCTCGTTTACGATTCTCTACGCTACTCACAACTAAATGCAGGAAAAAAGTTAAATATGCAACATAAAGAAATGCCGAGAGTAGAAGAAGGTCATACACACACACACACACTCTCTTAGTAAGGCGAGTAAAGGAATAATTTTAGAGCGAGCATTAATTGCAGAGAAGGTGTCTTAAATGTTAAAACCAATCTTGGCACTTTCATTTATACACCACTGTGCAGATCGTATCTTGTGAAATCGTTTAAGCCAACTATTCCTAAACACAACAGGAGTAGCCTAAAGCAAAAAAAGGACTAAACAGTTTATAAATGTTGTAAAACTCCCTTCACACCTACACTCTTCTTTTACACAAAGAAACATTAACTTCTAACACTCGTAGTAGTTAGATGCAGAAATGTTTAAAAATTTGTTTATAACAGCAGGTAAAAAGAGAAAAACGAAAGAAATGCGAATCGAGTTTTACAACAATGACCTTCGCAGGATCTTAACAATGTGTGGCGAATCTATGAAAATATACTTTTGTAGCAAACAGTGTCAATTATCACACCATGCTCTTTCTTTCTCTCTCTTAGCACCTTTGGTTTTTTGTAACAAAACTTAATTAGTTTTTAAAGTGTGATTTTTCTAACCATCAAAAACAATAGATAACCATAGGATCCTCTAGTGCTCATTACATTCTCCTTTTAGCTATTCTCCTGCATACAATAAACCTGTGCCAATTTGTTTTCCTTTACGATTCCTTTGTTTTCGTAATTGTTACGAACTGTTTTCAATCTGCTTACGGAAAAATATAAAGGAGTTTTATAAAGCACAAAAAGGATTTATTTGGATTTTTACAAGCCCTAATTGGTTTTACAAAATCTTTTCTTTTGTGTCCGTCCGTCAGTCCGTTCGTTTGTCTGTCTGTCGGTGTTTCATCCATTTAGTCGAAAACTAGACTAATTGTCTCCCTTGCTTAATGATTTTAGTTGAAGTTCTTTGTCTTTTTAGTTTTAAAGTAAAATTAAATCTAAATTAAATTAAAAAGTAATTTTTTATTCTTTCAAGATTAATTGTTGCATGAATGATGCCATTGTTCCCACAAACAAAAAAATGTAATTCAACAAATTTAATTCACTGTTACTTGATTGTTTGTTGGTTTTCAAATTACAATGACTTGATTTGTGCGTGATGATTGGTGGTCATTTTATTCAGTGAGTGAATGACTGACTTTTTTTGTATTAGAAAACAGCGTTGGTGTTCCAATTGTACCATTTCTTTGGGCTTCATTGGAGCCGCTTTTAATTTGGTATTTAATTTAGTTTTTGTGTAATATTTCATATATGGCTTTGTATTCGTTTTAATTGGGTTCTGCTTTAATGTGTAGATGTGTGATCTCTAGATGTATTTAATTAAAGATTTAAATTGTTGGTAATTTCAAAATATAGCGTTATTTTATATTTTTGAAATATATATTCGATATAATTTGGACTTATTGCTCTAAGTATAATAATTCAACATTTTGCCTAACATTTTATAAATAATAATTCAACATTTTGCCTAACATTTTATAAATAATCTCAACCTTTAGTAACTTATGACCTCTTAAAAGTTCTAAACTTAACTCTTTTACAGTTATTTAAAATAATAACCATAAACAACATTAAAATGGCAAACATCACTTAAAGATTTTTTTTCTTTATTTATGTTGCACAACCAAAACGGAAACCAAAACTTAAAACAAGGTGGCAACATAAACAATAATAAAAAACAAACACACACATACACAAGAGAATATTATTTTAAACAACAAGAAAACAGATTAGAAAGAAATAACAGCCAACAACAGTAACAATAACTATAACACACAGTTAAGTACTTTAGATGCGCTTTAACCAATCACGCAATTGCGCTAAACTTCAAAGTCTTAATGAGATCCGGGCAAGACAACACAAGCTCTGAACAAAATCATATAACAACAAGAAACAGACATACATATACATACATACTCATACTTTCATAAATATCATAAGGAATTCTAGTGGTCAGTCAGTCAAGAGGTATTAAGACAAACAATAAAAAATGTTAACTTAACAACAATCTAACATGGTTGCCAAGCCAGCAGACACTCTTAAACTTGATAAATGACAAAAAAAAAAAAACACAAAAAAAAAACAACAACAAAACTAAAGCCAGCTTCAACAACAAACTATATAACAAGGAATATGTTAAAGCCCCAAATTAGGCAGGCCGTTGGAAAAGTATCTTTAAAGTTGAAATTTGTTTTCAAAGGAGATTTTGCCCCAAAAATGTCTATACCCACCTTCAATAAATCCCAGAATATTACTCTCCAGAAACCCGGTTCAAATAAAAGTATTTTCCCTTTCCCCCAAGGATCAGCGCCTGCTAGTACCTTAGGTGGGAATCGTACCCAAGAGCTCCGATGTAACAGCTTATTTTCACGATAGTTTTACAGAGTTTACTACATAAAATGCTAAAAAATACATCTAGGCCAATATCAGCACACTATTTACCACTATACATGAATTTATTATATTTCAATGTTTAGAAACTCAATTTCTTGGACGAAATTCCTAAGAATTTTCCAATCAGTGTTTATGAGGAATATCATTGGCGAAATAATATCACTCCCAAGATACATACTACGATCTAACTTCCAGAGTTTTAATGTCCTTTTACAACTTCTACAAACTCAGTTTCTAAAATGTTCCATTCAGTGTTTGTGAGGAATGTTATTAACGGAATAATATCACTCCGAAGATACATACTTGGATCTAACTTTTACAGTATTACTGTCCTTCCACATGTTCTACCTTCGTCTTAATCCGCACGTCCAATTTTGTATAGCTCTGTCTCTAATCCTGTGTGTCTACTCAGAATACGTACCATCATAATAGCCTTATACTTGCTCATTTGAAGGAGATTTCTCGTCTCGTTATTGAGAAAAGGAAATATCTCTCTCACGATTCATCATTTCCTACAAGAACGGCATAGACATATGTATTTGAATTTCAAGAAATCTATATGAAAGACTTCAGTAGGACGGCCTCATTTCGTCGCCAATTTTGGATTTTATCAACTGTAACCGTCATACTGAAGTCTTTCATATAAATATCTTGAAATTCAAAAGTCTTTGCCGTTCTTGTAGTAAACGAGCGATCGTTTTTTGTACTCAGTTGATGGAAACAACTGCTTTTAAGATATCCTGTCCACTATATTAGAAAATACTTTTTCAGTTGTCCTCGTATCAGCAACTAAACAACAACATATGGCCAAGGAAAAGCTAGCGATGCTGCTCATACTGTTACTGCCACAGTTAAAAATCAACAACAAGCTCAAAGCAGCAGTAAGCTTAATCACAACACACATCAGCTAGAATTGCTTCAACTTCAGTCAGCGTCAGCCTCAGCCATTGGCTAAATCGATGTGGATGTGTGATGATGATGATGATGCTGCTGTTGTAGTAGATATTGGACTTGGTTTCATTTGATGCCAACGTAGGCCATTAATGGGCGGCAAACATCAAACGGCATAACTTACAGTAAAAAGAATTCAAGTCATTGTCTTCAACGACGAGGTAGGTCGCCAAAAAAAAGAAACACTGAAACTGAAAAAAAATTAAACATCAAGAACTAACACTAACATGTAGCCAAAGTCTTTTAGAATCCAAAGATTTTATGAAATAAAAAATTAACGAAAATAAAGAATAATAATGAAAAGTATATAAGATGAATATAAAGGCAACAAATAAATGAAAATTATATGCTCAACGTAATGAGAATGAAAAAGAATAGAAGCTTTTTTTACTGAAGAGATCTTAATTTGAATTTGGTTTCATTTATTTTATTTGTACACTTAGAGAAAAAATGGGATAATTGGCAGTTTAAGTTATATTTTAAGGGTTTTCGAAAGATTTTTAAAAATGAGAGTTTACTACGAAACTATCTTTTTTAAAGTTCTGTAATTAAGTTTGAATGGGTAAAGTTTTTTACTCTGTAATTTTTTTCACAGTGTATTATTTGAATAAAAAATTTATTCGTTTAGAAAACGGATATTGTCGTTAGTTTGCAAAATAAGTTCCCATGTTAATATTTGCCCCCTCTCTTTATTTGCTAAATATGTACCATAATTTTTGATTTGATTTTCTACTGTATTTCTCCTCATTAGCTTTATGAATTCCCTGTCTCATCTTCAGAGGAATGTATGAGCGCCAACGGAAGTGTCAAATGAGTGGCGTTAAAAGAAACAGAAACTGCCGCTTTTTTTGAGGCTTTTTAATGACAATGTTAATCATACTGGAAAAAATAACTATAATCATACAAAAAAATTATTTTTTTTTTTTTTGGCAAAAATATTGATGTGAATGGTGGAAGAAGAAGAAAAAACAACGGCAGCAAGAACAATATCTACAAGCTTGATGTCATAAAAATGACATGCAAAATATGTCAAATTAATGTCAACGTTATTGCGAGCTCTACAGCTATTATGTGAGTATAATGTCGTTTGATGATCTGAAAGAGGCTAAATTTAATTTAGAGCCTTTTTTGAATAAGTGTTCCTTTTGTTCAAACAAAAGCAATGTTAAAAAACATTGATACATTTATGTAGAGATGTTTGCGCTCAAGATTTTTTGTAAAGAGAATTACAATTCAGAAATGAATTCGAATTTGTTTAAGAATTTTGAAAATTTTATTAAAAAATTTTATTTTTTGATAAAATTTTTTTAAAGTGTTTTTAAGTCTTCGATACACGTTTCCAAGTTTTGTTTTAATATTTTTTTGTTATGCGACACATCATTAGCATGTCGCTTCTTAAAGAACATTAAAAAAACACTCAAAAATTAATTTGTTGGTTTTTCTTTGTTTTGTTGTGTGTAATTTGTTTAAGACGCAGTTGGCAGATCTCATGATGAAAACGACATCGACATACTTGATTCAGTTTAACGCCCCGTTGACAAATTATATATTTATACCCTACCTCCTTTAGTGAGTAGTATTGGATTTGTGCTGATGTTTGTAACATACAAAAATATGCGTCCTATACCCGCCTTAAAGTATACTGATCGGCTTAGAATCTTTTTCTGAGTCTGTAAAGCTATATCCGTCCGTCTGGCTGGCTGTCCTTGTAAACCTTTTGCGCAAGGTACAGGTCGCAATTTCCAACATAATTTAATGAAATTTGGATAAAATCGGTCTATTATTTCGCCTAGCCCCCATACAACCGTACCCTCCGAATAGTGCCTTTGGCCTCAAAATTAAGTTTAGTGTTTAATAATATCAGCAAAAATTAGTAAAGAACTTTTAATGACATTGCCGATTTTTGTAATGATCGGGTCTCATTTTACCATACCAACATTTATAAGGATATTCCCATATTTCCCCCTGCTATGACTAGGAATAGGTGATATCATAAGGTCCATTGTGATTCCCTTCATAAAGTATTAAGATTTAAAATGATAGAAACAAAACACTACAAAAAACAAAAAGAGCAAATAACGATGACATAGTCGATTTCCCAATATTTTCGACAATATTTTCATAAGCGACAGTAGATAGAATCTGAGTGTCCCTATAAAACGCTGTCGGAAAAATGTCTACTACGCCTGATAGAACCTAGTAATGCAATTACCAACAGTTCGTTTTGATACCTATTTCCATGTCATTTTAAAGTCAGATTATAATTCTTGATCAACGCAAATTATATGCTCAATCATCTCTAGTTCCTTTTCATTTTCACACCACAAAAGCCCTAATTTAGTAATGCCCCGTTAAGATCCATGTTAAAATCTATAACCAGTCGAGTATGTAATATATGACATGCCAATGCTTTAAGAGCAGAATTCACAGGTGTTCGGGAATTTAGGGTTTCGATTATTAAAAAAATAATGAAAAATACGACAAATCGATCAAATAAGAAATTTAGTAAGGTTTTTTTTTATTACTAGAACAATCCAGCAAAAACTTACATTGAAAATACGGGGATGACATTGTAGACAACTTAAATACTTATGGCATTTTTACCACTTACTTTTCAATGTAAGTTTTTGCTGGGTTTGTTCTAGTTTAAGTTCACGCTCGCTTACAAAGGGAAAGTTAAGTAAGTACTACATATCTTCTATTGCCTGCAAATATGAAGTTAAGTACTTTTGTTTCTGAGAAAAAATTGCCTACGTATCTTCGTCCATATGTTTTCACAAAAAATTACCTTCGTTTGTGTTAAAAACTAAGTTTGGAAACAATTGTAAGTCAATAGATATCATCTAAGTAATCGGTCGTAATAGTAGTTGAAAAGTAAGGTGTTGAGTAAGTACAAGTCATTACCATGTTTGCAGAGAAGTTCACTACAATAGCAGATTTCGAATCTGAACTTGACAAAATAGTACAGGAAATAACATGATCCTACATCCTTGACATTAAAAGAGAAAAGGTATTTAATTTTATTGGTAAAAAGATTTCTCATCATTTATTAAATTGTGTTCATTTTTTATTTATAAAAATATACTAAACGGAAGTTATTTTCATCAATTGAAAACAATTACTAAATACTAAAATTTCCCATACACACCAGTACAATAACAACATTACCTCCTAAGAAGTTGTCAGTCGATCGGTACTTTTTTTTTTCTTGCTGCACAATTTTTAGTTTTTTTTTTTTTTTTTGACAATGACTAAGAGTAATAAGAACGCCTACAAGCAATTACGAGGATATTAAAACAAAAACACAATCATTAAATCACACTTGTCCATATTTTTGTATCTGAAAGATTTTTTTTGAATTTTTTGAGTATCTGGCCAACGACAAGTGTGTAATGATTTGTGCATGAAGTACCTCCTATTTTAAGCAGCTAATATTTCAGCTTAAAATAACAAATAAAGTAATCAACAGCAATCATGCAACATCAACCCACACTGCAACACAATACTAAGGTCGAAAAAAAAACTAAAATATTTGTGTGAGTGTATGAAAAAGAAGCCTTTGTCCATCAGCACTATAGAAAACAAAACAAATATCTGGAAATACAGAAAAACAAATAAACAAATAACAACAACATACAATGCTTATACAAAGTATCTGAAGAGTTCATACACATAAATAATTTAAAAAGAACAATTTTTATTCCCATCATATGAGCAGAACTGAAAATGAAAGAACCTCAAGTAAATCTAACATATCTTCTGACATTTATTGACGTCAAAATTAAAGCAACAACACAACATCAATAACAAATCTGGAGTGTTATAAAAAACGTAAAATATCTCAAAATACACCGACATGTATGGTTGCACGGATGGATGGATGGATGCTCGTATTTACTTGTCAAAATTCTGTGTGAATATTGAACGCAAATAAAAAACAAAAAAACTTACAATTTTAAAACACTCTCCATCATATTTCTTACATTCATTACTTGAAGAGGGCGTAAGCAAAAGAAAACGTTTAAGTTGTAATTTTTTTCCCTGAAAAGTTTGAATTGATTTAATTGTGGTAAGTATTACTTTTACGATTTATATGGTTCGATTATTTATTTTTAATATAAAATTTCTTTGTTTCTGGTTACCGGCTATAAAATCTTTTTTTCTCAAATAAACAGTAGCTAGTTAAAACCCAAAACAACACAAATTTATATTTTATTATGAAAAGTATCTGTTAGTGCGGTTACTTTAATGTGGCATTTTAATGTTTATACTTTAACAAACATTGATATTTCATTGGAACATTAGCGGCTACAAAATGTTTGATCGCCTGCCATTTAATGGGAAAAAATTCGGTTATAAATCCCCCATCAAATACACTCTTGCCTACACATGTTGATCACTGCTAAATGAAGTAGTGAATAGAGAAGTTTTATGATCGTATTTTGATGATGATAATAGTCTGCTGCTGGTGGTGATGGTAGCATTACTATTATTATAAAATCGATTTCACATGTTTAAAAACAAATAAATATTTGGACGTTTAAACGTTTCGATTGTTTCTTTCCCACAACAATTCTTGGGAACTGAAAACAATATGTATTATAATATAAGTCAATACAAAATGTTTTCAAAATTTTATATTTTATAAATTATTTTTATGAAGAATTCTAAATTTCGCCTTTTTATAAAATTATTTTCAATATTTTAATTTTTTTTAGTACATACTTATTCAAAAATTTTATAAAAGTTTATTATATATAAATATTTTTTAAACTTTCTCTAATTATTAGTTATTTTCCTATTTTAGAAAATCATAGAAATTGTATCTTTCTTCTTTTTTATAGGAAATTTCCAAATTTGTACTGCTTTATAGAAAATTTTTAAAGTTTTCTATTTTTTATAGAAAATGATTAAGATTTTATATTTTTATAGTAAAAATTTTCGCTTTTTAGGAAAATTTTTTAAATTCTCTATTATTTATTGAAAATTTCAAAATTCTCTTTTTTATAGATAATTTTCGCAATTTTCTTTCTCTATTCTATGGAAAATTTTCTGTAATTTGGTCTTTTTAAAGTAAATTTTCAAAATTTTCTCTTTTAAAGAAACGTTCTAAATTTTAAAGTATTTATAGAAAATTTCAAATTTCTCTTTTTTACAGATAATTTTTTTTCTTCTATGTAAAATTTTCCTAATATTACTCTTTTATTAAAAATTGTCTTTTATGGAAATTTTCGTAATTTCACTCTTTCATAAAAAATGTTCGAATTTTTTAATAAAAATTTTCACTTTTCTATCATTTATAAAAAATTGTCGTATATACAAAATTTTCGCAATTTTTCCTTTTTAATATAAAATCTTCCCAATTTTCTTTCATTTATAGAGTTTTTTCTTTTACGGAAAATGTTTACGACTTTCTCTCTTCTATAAAATATTTTCAGAATTCAGAATTCTAAAGAAAATTTTTAAAAGGAACAGGCCGACCCTCTTTATTTTATATAATATTTTTGTTATTCTCTTTCTCTTATAGAAGATTTTCGTAAATTTCTATCTCTTATAACAAATTTTTGCACATTTTTTTATAGAAAATTTTCTTTCTTTTATAAAATGTTTTCGCAATTTTATCTCTTTTATAGAAATGATTGCAACTTTCTATTTTTGAAGAGAATATACTTTCTTTTATAGAAAAAATTGTCAGTTTTCTACTTTTTTTAAATAAATTATTTTTAAAAGAATATTTTTCAACTTTCATTTATTTTCATTTAGGTTAAGTTAACACGATTGCACATGGTCAATATGCACCTCAAGAAAAATTGTAACTCGGTACAGTTATCTGTCGTCACACATTGGCCAATGCGGTTTGAAACGTAAAACTCCCGAAGGCGGGGCAAAAAGGACGGCCTGATTACCCTTAAGCGATAGTGGTAATGACGCACGACGGTCTTCCTTTACCCAGAGATGAATTGCGAATGACAAATTCTCTTTTAATATAAAATTTTTGATAAATTTTGTTTGTTTGTTTACTGTGTGTGTTTTAATGAGAGCGGCCACAATCAAAACGTCAAACTTGTGCATGAAGTACAAAAGTTGAAAACCTTTTTGCAGAACGCTCTTCTTATTAAAATGCTTATATTATTATACAGTAGTTTTCCGATTTAACGACCATTCAATTCTACGAACATCGCATTTAACGAACAAGCTAATTTTTCATATTGACTTCCTTAAATAACGAACAAAACTTGTTTTTTGAACTCTGTTTAACGAACTAATAAAAATATTATTATTTAAATGAAGATAAAATGACATTTATCAAAAATAACAAGCAAGCGGTGCTTTTATACCCAAAACTGTAACACATTCTGGGTTCTTATTAAATTTTAGTTTGATGTATCTATGTCCGTCCTTCAGATAATGACTTTAACGCTCAATACTCGCTTAACAATACGAGTACGCCGAGTACTAACCGATATCTCTAACAAATTTTATGGGAATCGGTCCATAATTGACCTTACCCTCCATATCAGGTCCCCTTAAGAAAATTACTTCAACGCTCATTACTCGCTTAAAAGTACGAGTATAGCGATGAACTTCGAGAAATAACTTTAAAGCTCATGACAGAATTAAAAATACAGCGATTAAATTCGACACAAATATGGTTTGAAGGTGGGTATATAAGATTCGGAATTTTGTGTTTTGTGCTATTTTTATAAAAAAAAAGAATTAATTTTTATAAAATACATTTAAAATATATTTTATGTACCTATTTTGAATTATTTTCCTACCAAAAACCCACGTTTTACTTAGTACTGAATATAACGAACTTTTCAATTTTACGAACAGGCCTGACGACATATGGGTTCGTTAAATCGGAAAACTACTGTATATTTTTTTAATTTTGATAAAATAAACCTACCACAACTGCCAAATTAATCAGACTACAGTCTGGAAATAATAAACATACACACATGTAAATTTACTCATTATTAAAAATTATGGGCCATGGAATTTTAGCAATTAGCACAACATTGTATCGGAAGATGTAAGCACAACACACACACACATAGTCACATATGATTTTAATATAAATTTGTTTAATATTTATAATTATAATAAAATTAAAAATAATGAAAATAATTATGGTGGTTGATGCAGACACATTAAACTCTAATGTGAAGACACCTAACAAAAGAAAACTAAACTAAAAAAAAGATACATAATTTAGAAAAAGAAACGGCAGGTGTAATTCAATACTAGATAGAAAAGAGGAAAGGGGTTAAAAACTTACAAGACAGTACACAAATTTAAGTGAATAAAAAAGTATATGAGAAAAACTTACAAAAACCCTTTAAGACAATTTTGAAATATTATTCAAACATGAATTTGATAAACATCTACATGGACTTTAAACAGTAATCAGTCAATAATCAGGTGCTGAAGGCAAATATATTAAATGATTAAAAGCGTATTTCCTTTAAATGGATGATAAAGATTACTTATCATTGATAAACTTTTTTTATCAGACAAGGGTTAAAATGCTAAAATTTACTTACGCAATAGAATTTTAAGTCATTATTTTAACATGGAGATGCGAAGTACTTATTACCACAATTGCTTACAAGTAATTAGATAAATCTGTCAATGTGAATCGTGTGAAAACACGTATACATATCTTCCCGCAGAAGCTGACCAAAGAATTTGAAAGTATTTATTTAACACTTTATTACTAAGACATTATTTAAGTACTTCTTTGTAATCAAAACAATATGTAGTTGTCATTTACAAATACAATTACAAGTCATCATTTATTGGCGATTTTGTTACGGGAAATAGTATCCATTCTGTAACTAATTTAGTCTCTAACTGTAAATGCTTCCCACTAATATTCAGTCTGATTGTCATTACAATAATTCATTAACGACAACTAAATTATTCAAACAGAAGCTTTATTCTAACAATCATTAAAGATTCATCTTCCAATAAAAACTAAATGATCAACACAAAAAAAAAAAAACTAGATTCCATGAATCAAATAGCAGGGCAAGAAGAGTTTAACTTCTTGCCCCTCAGTGTGCTGCTGTAGGTAATGAAATGATATCTAAAGAGGAAAACGAATACATCAGACAGTTAGACAGACAAACAGCATCAATAAAACAAAATGTAGATAGAGATAAATCGTAAAAACAAATTAAATTAATTATATTTAGTTAAACTTAACAAACGGGGAGATTTGTTTTCAAAGATTTGTAGCGTTCATTTAAATACAGTAGCCGAGTGAGTTAGTGAATGAGTAAATGAATGAATAGATTTGTGGCCATAAATGTGTTGGAAGCTACTGCTATTAGCGCGCTATTTGATCATTACAACTGCTACGCTCACTGTCTACCTGAGATGACTTAATTGTTATTAATTAGAAAAACTCCATAAAATGTCTTAATTAACGTTTAAATTTATTTAAAACACTAAATCATTGAACGACGATTTTGTTTTTTTTTATTGATTTTTACATAATTTTGCATTTTATTTTCATTTTTTATTGCCACAAAATTAAAATCAAAGCAAAAACACCATTAAAATCTTTAAAACGAAAGCTGTAGCAGCTTTTTTGGTACGTATGTATGTGAGAATATGTGAAATATTTAAATAGTGCGGGGGGTTTCCGTTGGACATTTTGAAAAATTACAAGGCAATGAATTTTAATTTAATTAAATACGCGACAATATTTCAAAATAAAGTTTATAAGAAAACCAAAATGAAAAAAAACATAAATAAATACTAATATATAAATCTAAAAAAAAGGAAAGAGTCGGGGAGATTAATAAAATGCCACCCTGAAATTCAAAGTGTAATATTATGAACAGCACAGCGAGTGGTCGTTGGTTTTACATTTTTATTTTGTTCGTTTATATTTGTTGCTTTTTATTTAGCAACGAAATAAATATTAAACAAAATATACTTATTAACCCACTCGTATTGACCGACAACAGCAAACCGCCTAATAAATTTAATTAATTATTATTTGCTGTTTAAAAAATTACACACAGATTGATCTCAATGAATTACTGGTTATTTTTTTTTTAATTGTGAAAGTGTGTTGGCTGTTTTTTCTTCTATATTATTTATACTAATGTAATGATTTAATATGTGTGTTGTTTCTTAGTAAAATAATATATGCATAATATATAATATAAAGAAAAAAATTTATTAAAATTTTTTTATAATAGTATTAGCTACCCAGCAAAATCTTTCATTCCATGGTAATAAAATTACTTATCACAATCGCTAAATCGTTTGAAAATACAGCTTCTATATCTTAACGCGGTAACTGACTAATGAATTATAAACTATTAATTTCATATTATTAATAAGAAGTGCTTCTATGTAATCAGAGCGGTATGTAGTAGTAATTGAAAAGTAAGTGGTTACAATTGCAAGTTTTTGCTGGGTCCAAAAAAAATTTAATAATTTCTAAAGAAATATTATACACATAATATACACAAAACATTTAGTTAACAACCGCAATCATAAGGTTTTGTTTTAAATAGAATAAAATATGTGCAGATTAATAGTGAACAAATTAAAGTCGATAAAGGAGTGTTGCTCAAAAATTCATTTGACAAGCTTTAAGAAACTGCGGCTATGATGCCAATTCAATTTATTGATTTAAGATTTTTATAAAATATTTTCAAAAACTTCTCTTTTTACAGAAAATTTTTGAGAATTCTTGTTTTTTAATAAATTTCCCTTTTTTAAATTTTCCATGTTTATTGGAAAACGTTATTTTTATATTGAAAAAGAAAATTTTGGATAATTTTAAAAAATTTTCTTCTTCTACTTTTTTTTAGAAAACTTTTTCCCTTTTATAAAAAATTTTTTTATGGAAAATTTTGAAACATTTTCTCTTTTATAGAAAATTTTCAAAACATTTCCTTTTTTTTATAGAAATTTTCACTTAAAAAAGTTTTAATGTTCTCTTTTTATAGAAAATGTTTTCTTTTTGTAAAAATTTTTCCAAAATTTTCTTTTTTAGTAAAAAAATCCAAATGTTCGAAAATTTCTTATTTTTAAAGAATTTTTCTAAATTTTTCTCTTTTTATGGAATGTTTTACAAAATTTTTTCTTTTTATAAAAAATTTCACAAAATTTCCCGTTTTATAGAAATGTTTAAGATAGGAATGTCTTGAAAGTATTTAAAACCTCTCTCTGTTCTAGTCCTGATTATTACAACTTCTACAGAAGTCATACAAAGTTAGATTCAACCATGGGTCCATGTTAAAAAACTTCCTCTTCATAAAGGTTTAGACTAGTTTTAGCCTGAAAGGTTTTTATTGGAAATGCCCAGTAATATATTTTTGTAATATTGGTGAATGAGTATAGTAATGTAGTTATTTTAAACATTACATCGCAATGAGTTGTCGTTATCAATAACATAATTTATACCTTTTGAACAGTGGTTAGTGGTTTTTTAAAGAAATATTGTGTAAAAACCATTCCAGATATCATGATAAAATAACTTGGTGAACTGAATAACAGAAAATACTTAAAAATATAGAAACTATTTTAAAGCCGTCTTTAAGTACATTTGTCGGGTAAGTACATTTGTAATCAGTTATTTTTTTCGTAAACGTCAAACACAAATAAGCAGTTTTTCAACCAAAACGTAAGTACTTACACTTTGCTCCAATATTACTTGTTTACTTACAGGGTAAGAAATGATTTTGTTAGGTGATTTCATGACGCGATTCTCAGCGTAAATTGCACGGCATTGATCTTACTCTCTTATTTGTATGTATCTAGTATTGGAAACGTAACCGGTTGCTACCCAACACCACAAGTAAACATATCGGTGCTTCTTTTAAAACAACCCTCGTATAACTACCTAAATGATTTTAAGAAATTAAGATAAAAACTACAAACCATGTTAATTGCATTGAAAATCTGCGCATAAATATACACACATACATATACATGTATGTATGTATGTAATAGAATTGTTGTTTTTTTGATATTATTTTTCTTTCGTTTTCTTTATTTTTCCGCTGAGGTTTAATCATTGATTTAAATTAATGGTCATGTCAGCTAATTAATAAATGCAAACAGCATAAAAATACCGCAAAATAGCAAAAACGAGAAAAACTTAAAAAATTAGCAGCTAAAAACAACACCCAATATCAGACAACGCCAACTAAATCCCTACCCAAGCGAACCAAACCAAAGCACCAGCATACAACAGACCACAAAGCCATCAGTCGTCAATGTCTGGTAAACACTCATCATTGTTACTCCGACACAAACTTTGGTCATTTGTTCACTGTGTTGTTATTGAGTAAAAACTATACATTCATGTATCCCCATCATTATGATCATTTTATTCCTATTCATTATTTTAGCGCATTTAGACCGATAATCGCCTTTTGATTCAATACAACTTTGTAGTTTAATGTGTGTAGGATTGTTGCAAGGAAAACAGAGGAGGTGGAAGCCGCCAGCTAGGCAGTCAATTAATAAACTATTTTGAGTGTGTGTGTGTAGAGCACAGCGACTGGCAACGTCACGTTAAATTTTCCGCAAAACTGAATGCTGCTTTCGCATCACAAGCAGAACTGAACACAGCAAGCAATTGCTCAGCAGCAATTACAATTTATATGATTATTTTTTCAGCCCGTATTTATTATTATTATTTGTTGATTCAATTATAAACATTTTACAACACAGCATTGCTCATGTAGAATTGTAATTGTTGTAATAAGAATAATCATTTTAATTTGTTACACAGTCTATATGCGAATTGAGATTTGTTGTTGCTGTTGTTCGTAATGTGGACTAATGAGAAATTTACGGCACTATTAATTTGCTGAAATTTTGTATTTTAATTTTCAGAGATGCAGTAATTTAATGGACTGAATATATATATGATCATGCATATTTGTTAGCTTATTTCAAATTATGTTCCATTTATTGTAATGAAAATATGTAGTGTCGCACAGTGGGGTATGATTTAAAGACTGCACAGCAGGCTCATTGTTAGGAAGTTGGCTTTGATTCTGACGAAACAAACTAACAAATTCAGACAACTTAAGATACACAACTTTCGCCTTTATTCTTATTACAAAAAAGTATTTAAAAATCTTAATAAAAATACACCAGTTAACAAAAAAATTTTTGTTTTTAACTCCAATTTACTTCGTAAAAAAGTAAATCTCAAAATCAAAGTTAATTAATACAGAAAAAAATCCTTACTTTGAGCTATACTAACAAAGATTAATTAAAAATCTTCATGCAAGAGTAGAAAATAATTCTATTAACTTTTGCTGTGACATCTTTTAAACGCCCATTTTTCGTTCCGTTCGTGCAGGTGTCAAACATGAAAGATAATCCACGACTTTTGCAACTCAACCCTTAACGAATG
Source organism: Lucilia cuprina (assembly GCF_022045245.1). NCBI lineage: Eukaryota > Metazoa > Arthropoda > Insecta > Diptera > Calliphoridae > Lucilia > Lucilia cuprina. Next base: position 4,395,416 of record NC_060952.1, read on the forward strand.
ACACTAGACCATTTAACAAAATTAACTACTAATTTTGTAAAATTCATTCAAGTAGAAGGATACTTGAGGCACACAAACGTTTTAAAGTTTATGTTAAAAAAAAGGAAAAGAAAGTGCGAAAATATGTTATGGCCTATAAAAAAACAACCCTTCTTATTTAAGTTAACCTTTTTTAAAACATTAAAACAAGTGTTTTGGCTTGTTTTTAATTTGTTACTACAACATACAACATTTTTAAATACAAGTGTCCGCAACTAACAAGATTAAGGTGTAGAAATGTTTCTAAATATTTAAATTTTTGTGTTAGCAATTTCCGAAATGTTTTAGTTCGACATATGTTAAAAGTCATATCGAAAACTGTTTCTTTATATTTCTAAGAACCGCAGAAAAATTTAAGCACCAAAACGAATTATTTGTAATTATTTTGCTAATAGCGATTCTTTTGTAAACAACACACATTTTGCACAAACTAATTACAATTATATTGTTCTAAATCAACTGAATTGATATTTGATTGTCAGCATAAAATCGTATATAACAGATGTGTTCTATATTGAACCTACCTATGTAGGCCCTTTATACGCATAAGTTGTTCCATATTAATCCATTAAATTCACTTTTTTCTTTCATAACATAAAATGTTTTCTTTTATTTTCGATAAAGTCACCAAGTGTGAAGTGATTACGAGTTTATTACTCATGTTTTCTGGTCGTACTTTATTTTGTTGACATCCGAAACATCATAAAAATCTTGTAGTTTTCAGTTGCAAACATTTAAAATAATAATTGTGTCTATTATTATCATCATCATCACTCAGTCTACCTTTTAGGGGTGAGAGTTTTATTGTTGTGATTTTATTTGTGATTGTTTGGTGTACGTTTTCTTTTGGGTGACAATGAAAAAATGGTATTTTACAGTTCTCTATGACATTGTTGTTGTTTTATTTAGTGATGATGAGGATGACGACAACTATTTCCAGTAAAATAATGGAATGGAAATATATTCATTAAATAATTTATTCTAATAGAGATCTTAAGGCATAATGAATTTTGAAATTTGCTAAGGTAGACACAAACAACGTAAGCACCCAAAGAAGAGTTGATATGTGATTTTCAAAAAAACTATCTATCTATCTATCTATCTATCTATCTATCTATCTATCTATCTATCTATCTATCTATCTATCTATCTATCTATCTATCTATCTATCTATCTATCTATCTATCTATCTATCCTTATTTCATCCCTTATCACACATTAATGCATTTACAAACAGCTGAAGTGGATGGCTAAATTCCTGAGTAGTGATAATAGAGCTGTGATTTTTTTTCACATATTACATTCTCCCTACTAAAGGCGTGACAAATTTTGACTTTATTGAATTTCAGGAATGATGAATTTATTGTAAAATCATACCGAAAAATACTCTTGAAATCTTTACAATTAAATTTGCACATAATGAAGTCTTAATTAAGTGTATGTTAGTATAATAAAAAGGGAGAAAAATATTAATCACTTTTGATTAAATTAACAATTTATATTTTTTTGTAATTAACGTTTGTTTCTTCATAAGGATATATATTTTGTAATACATTTCATTAGAGTGGAAAAAAGGGATATTTTATTATATCGCTGGTATGTTTAGTGATGAACTAATCGATTGACCAATTTGTTATTGTTGTTGCACTAAAGTTTTGCACTTTTATAAAGATTTTTTTATATGTTGCCTGCATCAAATCAAGCTTGATTTTAGTATTCTAGTTATGAACATTGAATACAAATAATACTTGAAAACATACAACTACCATCATCATCATCGTAAGCATCATCAAAAACAACATCTTTAAATTCTTGTACTTTTAATGCCGTAACCAATTTCTGAAGTTATTGACTACAAAAAGAATATTTGCAAGGCAGTCCAGTCCAGTCGCTTTTTCATTTCATTACTTTAGTTTCCTTTAGTTGACTCATCGGTGGCGGTCAACATAAAATACGGCGGCATCCTTTGATCAATTCATATTATAAAATACCATGGTCACGCCTTAAAGGCATTAAACGAGATGGCGCTCAAGCTCCACGCTGAGGAAGAAAAAGAAGATGCCAGTAATAAAAATTTCGAAAAAAAAGTCAAAAGTTAAAAATGCACATAAATGAGCGAGTATAGAAGTGAACAGAAAAAATGCTAAAGAATCTTTCTTGCCAGGAATAATGCATACCATGTTAAGTAAAAGCTCCAAATAAATTGTTGGGTAGAGTAGTTAGGTGGTTAAGTTTGAAAAAATTCAGTGGCTTTTAAATAATCGTTACATTCTAATGTGAGGAAAGTGCTGGAGATGTTAAAAATAATGGCGCAAAATTTAAGTAATTTATTGGTTAAATTATATTTCTTTGGTAGAAGGAATTGATAAACAAATTTCGAAAGGACTGAAAATTTTGTTTAAATGAAAAATATTGAAACGAATGTTCAAAGTTCATATTTATTTGCGGATTTCTTATACATATTAATAATGCTACAAAAGAATTAAAATCAAATGATAATTCTTTTGATTCATTTATATTATTAACAAAACCATTCATTGACAACTGACTGACAGCACATAACACTACTGGTTGATTCCGAAAACAAAATCAAGCAACAAAATTAAATGGGTTAAATATGAACAAATATCGAAAACAATAAAATATTAAAACTCAACATGATAATGGATTTTTTTGTTGTAAAAATAAAATAATTTATTTTTTCTTAAATTTATTAACATGTTTAAGAGTGTGTGTGCTGTAAATTTATCATTAACATATCGACAAATTGTTAAACACATTTACGTTTGTTTGAATGTAATTTGATTTTTTTCGGTTAAACTTTTTTTAATATTTTTTTTTGGTTTTGTTTTTTTTTTCAACAATTTTTATTAATTACCGCTATATTGTTAAAGTAATCAAGATGTTAAAAAATGTGTAATTATAATCAAAAAAATCACTATATAGTGAAAACTGACAAACTTTAAAAAACAGTAACAAATTAATATGTTTGGTTAAGGTGACGTGCGGCTGTGTGCTTGTACAGTTATCAACAAAAGTTTTCCAGCACCTTAATGTTGTTTAAAATACAAATCTACAATGAAAATAAAAAGTAAACTGACAATATTCTAATAGTAATAATTTTTTGAAATCTGTTTTGCTATGTAAAAACTTTTATCTCTCACTGTCTTTTGAATAAGTGATTGTGGTTTATACATAGAAAATTTTTTATATTTAATGACTTTGTTGTTTTTTGTTTTAGCTTTTTCGTCAGTAATTTGGTAAGAACAACAAACATTTAGTTAAACAATTAATTTAGGTGTGGTAAAGCAATTTTTTAGGTTCTCTCTCCGTCTTACAAAAAAGCTTTACCAATCCATACTGAACCATGTAGTTTACATTATCTGAAGAAACATACATTTGAAATGTATGGAAATATGTATGTATGTGTGACTATCATTAAGATTAAATACCATTTGCTCTTTGTAAACATGTGAGTGTGTAAAACTGATGAATATTAGCGGTACATTTTAAACATAAATTATTTAGTGTTCTGTCGGAAAGCTTAGACTGTTTCCAGTGTTTATTTGTTAAACGAACAACTTCAAACAGATTTTGAAGACATTTAATATTTGCGGTTTTTAAGTTTTGAACATTTTTTTTAATTTAAAGACCAGAAGTTTTTTTTTTGTAAAATTAACAATTTTAATTATGATTGAGTTAAAATAATTTTAGCTGCTGTATTTAGTTGAATAAACTACAATCATAATTTAATAAATAGAGTTTTCAATTAAAGCTTCTTACAATTAACAGCTTCCCGAGAAGTTATAAAGTAATTACATTGGGCTTCCTATCAGCTTCTTTAATTATATTAAACAAAATTTTTACTTTGTTTTTTATAAAAATTTAGAGACCACCCTGATGTGAAATATTTTAAAATTAATTTATTTTTCTTTTTTTCTTTCTTTTCTCTTTAACATCTAACAACAATATAAATGACTTTTTAAAAGAAATCGATATTTATTTCATAACTGTTAAACAAATGAACTAATTTTTAAAGCTTTTCAAAAAAATGTTAAACATTATTTGGCAAATTTAAAATATTTAATCCTCTTATAGGCCACCCATAACGTTTATAATAAAGAAAAATATAAACAAATAAATATATGTAACAATATAACAATTCACAATCGGTGTTGTACGGTGGTATCGTAATATGTTTGTAATTTTTTTTATTATTAATTTGTTTTTGTTTCAAAAAAAATTATTTGAAAATTTTTTTCTTACAACGCTACTACGATACGACATCGATTGTAAATTGAACAAATATTATTATAAAAAAGATTTTGACCAAAATGTTTTCCTTATTTTTATTGAATCTAGACTATATACCATATCCTATCAATTAGATTAATCTATAGTCCTGGATTTTAAGTGACTTTAAAGCTCTAGAGTGATATATAATCCAATCAATGGAGTCTGGATCATAGTCTGTATGGACTATATATTGTCTATGATCCGGACTGTGGCCTGGTTGAAAATTTAGAGATAAGATGATTCCAAACTATAAATTATATCTTGAAGGTGGATATGTATACCAGACTGATCTTTAGATCGGACTTATAGACTGATTATACTGTCCATAATCCAGACTGTTGATTTAGTTTTAAGTCCAGCCAATAGTCTGATCTATAATTCTGATTTTATAGTAGTCTCTATACTAGATAATATACTAATCTATAATCTAGATAACAGACAGATATTATATATACTCTAGAATGTAGATTGATCTGTTATATATCAGTGTATAGTCTAGGTAGTAAATTGGTGCATAGTACAGACCATAAACTGATGTATAGTCCAGAATATAGACTGATCATTAGTCTCGACTAATGACTAATATATAGTTCATGTAATAGAGTAACCTATAGTACAGACTATATACTGATCTGTAATCTGTAATAGGCTTTAAAATGATATATAATCTAGATTATACACTGATAATAGTCCAGACAACACACTGATGTTCCGACTACATGTCGATCGTTAGTCCAGACTAAAGACCAAACTATAATCCAAACTAAAGACTAATATACAGTCCATATTATAGAAGAGTATATACAGTCCAGACCTGATCTATAGTTTAGACTATAGACTGATCTATAGCTTAGACTATAGACAGATCTATAGCTTAGACTATAGACAGATCTATAATCTCTATTTTGCATATATTATATAATGTTTTACTGCCAAGACTATAACCTGATTTACAAGACTAATATATAGTCCACGCTATTGACATAATTATAGATTGATCTAAAGTTTAGACTAAAGACTGCTTGAGACTAAAAACTAATAGTTTACAATATAGACTGACCTATAACCTAGACTATAAACTGATCTATAGTCTCGTTTATATATATATATTGTGGAATGCTTTACTGCCAGGACTCTTAACTGATTCACAAGATTTTGGAAGACTATAGATTTTCTCAGATGTTTGACTGATCTTCTATATATAAACACATTTTCTAAAAACAAACAAACAAACAAATATATTTTTCAAACGGCGTCAATAAGTCTGTAATAAACCAAACATTTAAACACATTTGTACCCTTAAATTGTTTTTACATTTGTACCCCAAAAAAATACACACAACTTTTGGAAGATAACAAAAGTAAAAGTTAAAACCCAAAGAACACAAGAAAAAGGTTACATATTTTCCCTAAACTACAGAAATACACAAAATATTGGAAAGACATTAACAGCATCAGTAGCTACCGCTGTGAATAGAGAAAGAAAAAAACAGAAAACCTTTTGCATTTTTAAGATTGTATTTACAATTTTCCTCTTTATAACACTAAATTCAATTTTAATTCTATTCTTGTCTTTTGGTTTTGGGAATAATACTGATAAGGGCAAATCATACAAATATTTTTCGATTTAACCGCGAAACAATCAGCTTCAAAGTAAAGCCGCCAATAAACAATTCGGATTTGTCGTTAGCGCTTCTGTTTTTTCTCTGCTGTATCTTTTTATACATTTTCAAGCTGACAATGTGTATCTCTAAATGTAGGTTCATTAAGATCTACACAATATTATTATGTGCGGATGTTATGAAAAAGGTAAGAGAGTGTTTTATTATAATTTTCTTTTTTTTGGGGTTTTTGTTTTAGGCCTTATAACAAGAGGAGTGCGTGGGAAATAAGTTAAATGCAGTAGTAGTAGGAAAAGTGTTAATTATCTTAAAGAAAAATACAGGATCTTTGATTTTCTCATAAAATTTTAATTTCCCGCGCTCCACAGCATACTTTTTCACCTGTGCCACGGTTTAAAGTGGAAATGCAGTCATTTATGGGAAAAACCATTTAAACAAGTGAATAATCAATCCTTGGAGGAAATTATTTTAATTTTTCAATAACAAAAAAAAACTTTGTGTGTGGTTCTTTCCACACACACACATGTTGATAAATTTGAATTTAAATTAGATTTTGATTAATACAAAAGCAACGCTAAGCATTGAAAGGTGTATTATAAACTAGTGTTGGAATTATGAATAGAGAGGCTCCATTAAAATTCATTTATATATTTGTTTCCATGTATACATGTGGGATTAATTTAGAGAAACCCACACACATTCTATGTTGCTCCCAATGATATTTCTTCGTTCTTGTGTGTTTGCTGTTACATAGTAGATTAGCGGCATAATTTTAGATGAAAAAGGTTTAAGAAAAGTGTTAAACTTAAAATAATTGCCACCATGTCTAATAAACGTAAACAATTCCATGTTGATAGTAATCATTTTATAAATCAACAAACAGGTGAAGAGAAGTATGAATGTTTCTTGGTGAAAGGTGTTGGCAAGTGTAAAAGGGTTTTTGTAAGAAGTGTTTTATAATTATTTAAATTTGCGTTTAAATTCAGCTGCTTTGTTGGGTTTATAACTAGACAGAAGAAAGTTTATCTTTATTCTTTTTAATTCATTTTAATATTCTTAAAATTTTCTAATATTCCAAAACGTTCTAAATTCTAATTATCCTTACATCTGTCTGTCAGCGAAAGGAGAGAAAAACAAAGTATTAATAGAAAAAGAAATCTTTTTCTAAAATTATCTTCAATTAAAGATATTTCTTTATTACAAATCTTGTAAAGAAAAAACTCAAAAAAAAGAGTTTAAGAAATTCAACATTCCATATCCCGCTAATTAAAAATATACACACAAACATAATTTTTATTACTGCTTTTATCGAGAAAATTGAAATGTTTTAAAGAAAATTTTAATTTGTTTGATTTTCAAACCGCCAAAACAAAAGAAACAAGAAACAGTTCATTATCACACTTTTTCGGTGGGTGTTAAGATCAAAACAGCCGAATGTTTGATCAAAACCGAATATTTAAATACGCATGTTATAAATACAATTTTCAACAGTAACACAAACTTAATAAATATTTATTTAGTAGCTACTACATATTTAATATTAAACTGATGCACTAAAGCAGCAACAACAAACAACAACATATGTATGCGCATCTAGATAAAAATCAAAACAATAAAAAAAATTGATTGTTATTTTCTATCTGGTTGCTTACAACTTATATGTGGCGTATGAGTGTTAGTTTATTTTCTCTCTTTCAGTGCTGCCACACTTTTTTAGCTTTATTAATTATTAACGCTCTTATGCAACGGTGATTTTGTAAAGATATTTGATAACTTTGTCAAAATTGTTTACTAAACTGATTAACGTTTATTTTTGGAGGCTTTTATTTTTCTTAACCGCAAGATTTTAAATAAATTGTTATTAACAAATAAACAATACTCATATATATTGTTTAAATAAGCAAAATTTTGGTTATTTTTAATTGTTTAAACAGCAATACTTAAAGTGTTTAATATATTGCGACAGTAAGTATAAATTATTAGCGCCAATTGCTAATTAAACACTCCTCAATGTATTAAGCGGCATTTTTAAATCGACTGGGTTTATTTTGTGTTTGTTTAACAATTATTAGTTTTCTTAATAAATTTACGTGATTGTTGTTTATTTACATATGATGTTGTTCACAAAAATTTTGACATTTTTGGCGCCACTTCCGAGACTATTGGAAAAAACAATAATTATGTGAAAAGCGTATTTTTTTACTTACTTGATTCATGAGAAACTTAAAAATTTCAGTCAAAAGCTTTTTAAAGATATTTTATACAAGATCATAAACTACCGGGCTAAATCTGAACCGGTTAGTAGGAAAGTATTGGAGCAAATGGCAGTATTTCGAGGATGAACTACTTATTTTTGATCGAAGATGACCAATAAACAACTGGTTACAAATATGCTTACTGACTTTAAACTCGACTTTAAAGTTTTTCTGTGTTTATACCCTACACCACTTTAGTGGGGACGGTATATTGGGTTTGTGCTGATGTTTGTAACATACCAAAATTTTTGTCCTATACCCACCTTAAAGTATTCCAATCGGCTTAGAATCATTTTCTGAATCGCTATGCCCGTCCGTCAGTCTGGATGGCTGGCTGTCCATGTAAACCTGTGCGCAAGGAACAGGTCGCAATTTTCAAGATAATTAGATCAAATTTGGCACACATTCTTTTTTGGCCCAAGGAAGCCTATTGAAAATGTATAAAATCGGTCCATTATTTCGCCTAGCCCCCATACAACCGTACCCCCCAAATAGGGCCTTTGGGCTCATAATTAAGTTAAAATGTTCTATTATGCCAACAAAAGTCGGCAAAACTTAATTTTTGAGAACTTTTAATGACATTATCGATTTTTGTAAAGATCGGGCCTCATTTGCCCTAGATCCCATACAAACTCCCTTCACAAATTGACTTGAAGGTCAAAATTCGCCTATAAATACTAATAACACTTTTAAATTCTACATAATTAATTTTGAAGTAAACTTGAATTCCTCTACCAACATTTATAAGGATTCCCCTACTCCCCTTTGAGCCCTTTTGTAAAAAAAAAATTGCCAACAATAAGTATTCCAGAATAAAGTTAAAAAACAAATCAAATGCTTTATTTTTTTAAAAAAATCCCCCCGGGGCACGTTTCCTTGACGAATGACATCTTGGTGTATTGATGTCCCGTGATGAAATGTGCTTCCAGTACCTCTCGTCTGCCGGGACTGTAAACTGGTGATGTCAAATGCATCCTCGATCTTTTCTTGTAATAATTGAACATGGGTCGAACTAGGGCACCTCAAAATCTGGTACTTCGGGTAGCTAGTTGCCCGCAGGTCTATGTCCTATTGAGTCAGATGGTTAAGGCTTCACTACGTGATTTAAACCCAAATTTATTGGCGTATTGCGTTTAAAGGACTGATGCACCGTACAGTCTTTATTTCGGGATAATTTTGGTACTGTTGCCGATGACAACAGATACCCCACAAAGGATTGACTATGGTACTAAGCGTTGAAAATGAGTTGTTGATTGAGTTTTTGTTCACTTCAATCTTCCATCAAAAATAAATTTTTAGAAGAATCATAAAATCACACACAATTTTTTATCAAAAATCGATTGATGGATATAACAAAAGAATAATAATTATAATAAAATAAATTGCCGATCCTAAGATAATGCACTAATTGAAAACATATTCCGTCATATGAAAACCTATTATGTTATAAACTAAAAAATCTGTTATAGATTCTTTTCAAATTAGAAAATATATGAAAAATCTCTTAACAATCATATTTTTCATTAAAAATACAATTTTATATAAGAAAGTCATAATCCACTGTAGATCTTCAATATAGGCAACACGAAATTATTGTAAATTACTGCTCAATTTTATTTATAAAGTGTTTTTGCCATCTGAAAGGTGTATATTATATACACCTAACTGAACTTGTTCTAATCCACTCAAAAAGAGCTTTTTTTCAATCTTTAGGACGCGATATTTCAAATCTCAATTCTAAGCGATTCTGAGGTCAGATTCTGGGGGCTCAACCCATTAGAAAAGTATACTTTGGTTTCGGGGTTAAAAATTTTGCAGTTTTATTAAATTAAAATGTAATGTATTTATTTATTGTAATATTTTCAGTGTATTGACAGAGTTTGACAATAGGGAAGTTAAAAGATGAGGAAATGTTTTTATTCACTGTAATTTTTTCATTAAAATTTTGATTTTTTAGACTGTAGCCAATTCTATTGGATTCAGATCCAATAAATAAACAACAACATATGGAAAAGGTAATATATTCACACGCGAATTATTATACAAAAATTGGCGAAAATATCTAAGAGTTGTTTTGCCGCCGGTTCCAGTTATTAATTACTTAAAGCTTCAATTTCTAGAAAATAATGAATGTCCAAAAGGATACAACTAACTTAAACATGCAAAAATTGTTAACATTTCATAATAATATAAAAACGTAATAAAGTTTTCAAAAACTAAATAAACAGCAATAAATAACAATAAAAACTAAACACAAGATTTTTGTTAATTAGATTGACAACAGGACTTCCTTCAAAGAAAACAAATAGGATCCAACCAGACACACATACAAAAACAAAAAGTAATTTAAAAATATTACAAACAATATGACTGTCAAAGAAAACTTATTTATATATTTATAAACTATATTAAAAATTTGCCTAAATACAGTCTCGTTACAAAATTGAATTTTATTTACACTTGGTTATTGCTGCTTTTGTTGTATTTGTAGTTGTTTTTGTTTTTTTTAGAGTTTTTTATTGTTAAATACCAAAAACTTTATGTTTTCTCGCTCGTGCTTATGGCTGAAGAAAATAAATATTAAATTGAGTTTTTGTATGTAAAACACGTTAAATGCTAAATGAGAAGACGAAAAGAAAAAAAAAACAAAATTAAACTAAAATTGTATTTAACAACAAGAAATGCAATTAAATACACGCAAAGCAGCACAAAAACAACAACATTAAAGTATAAACTTTTTAAGGTTTTTAATGATGATCGCCATAATTACCGTTACAAGCTTTAAACCACCATTGTGCTAACAATCAGCAATGATTGGTGGGTGGGCTTTTCAACGCCTTTTTTTCGGAGAGAACACAACAGAAGAGCACAGCAATAGGTTGATGTGAAATTTGTAATAGGTATAAGAGAGAGAAAGAGTGTGTGTAAGAGTTTAAATAAACAAAAGAATTTGTTGTTTTTTAGTGGGGGGAAACGGAAATATGTTAGTGGTTGAACGTTTCTATCATGTGGAAGTTAAAACATAAATAATTTTTTTTATTCACTGTCGTTCTCTTTCTTAGGCTTAACAATGTGTTTGTTGTTTTTGGTTTAGTATGAGTTGTAAGTGTGTTTGTATGTTGTGTTGTTATGCTAGTTTAAGGCTTGTTTGTTGCTGTTGTTTACGCTGTTTGCTTATCGTTCGTTTTGTTCGGTGGTTATATGAGATTTGATTACCAGCCTTGCCTGCCTGTTAGTGGACTGACTGACTGAATGAATGAGTGTGTGTGTTAATGTTCGAGATACATAAATGACGTCCTAAGTTTAACCACCGACAAACAAGACACGAATATTTAAACCTTAACGTGCCAGAGCAGCCAGCAGCAGCTAACAACCTCAAACTAACTTCTAGATACATTCAAACAAACAAACAACCACATTTATAAACTAACAACCACCACCAACAACAACAGCATGTTCATACCCATTCTACCAAACATACATACAGCCAAATGTCTGCTGCTAAACAACACAACAACAACAATGAGAAAAAAACTGAAAAAAAAACCAAAACAAGAAAATCAACTTGTCTAGTTAGCAATCTTCAATCTAGTTTCGAACAGTTGACTGTGAAACATCGAGTGGAAAGGTCCTACTCTATTGGATTTTTTCGGTTTTTTTCTTCATGTAACTTTTCGAAAATTGTAACTGATTGTCGTATATCATCATTATTATTAACAATATATACACAAACATCATCGTGTTTATTCGTTAGTTGATTATAGTTTTTTTTCTCTAAAGAGAAAATATTCGAGCATAGTGTTAACAAGAAAATAAGATCATATAACATTAATAATAAAAACAATAACCAATACATTTATAAAATCAAACAACATAACAACAACAACAAAAAAACTGTTACAAATTGTGAGCAACACAAAGAGAATAAGACTTGAGTCAAATTGAGCAATGATTGCGCTTTGATTGATTTTAGTATGTGGTGAACAGTAAACGAGACAAGACGTTAAAACGGTCGTGTGTTTTTTGTAAATTAAAGAAAAAAACTTAAAGTGTATTACAAATATAAAAGAAAATATATTAATAATTTTTAATTATTTATTAACAATTAATTAAAGAAAAAATTAAACCAAAAATAATTATATAAAAATAAAAACTGTGTTAAATTGTTTAAGTGTTTTTTTTAACAAACAAATTCCCCTTTGAACTTAGTATAGTTCTTAGACTATGCTTTGTCCACCCACCATGCGTCCCGCCAGTCCTGCAGAATCTGAAATTTCAGTGGGCGGTGCCCCCAGCCCTTTGCCCCAAACACAAAATCGCTCTGCCATTGATTTATTGCATCAGCAACAACAGTTAATCTTACAGCATCAACATGCAGTGGCCGCCGCTGCTGCTGCTGGTTTAACACGTGCCGCTGCCGTCGGTAATGTGCCAGAGGAATATTTTCAACCTTTAAAACGTTTAAGAATGTCCGCAGATGCGGAAAGTTGTAAAGAAAGATCTCCCAGTCCAGTGCAACAACAGAATTCCAACTCTAATACCGGCAATACAAAATCCAACCTGGAGGGTGTTAAAAGTTTTTCCATAGCCGATATATTGGGTCATGAAAAACGTGATAGCTCTTCTGTATCACCACCTCCCACCGCCACACAAAGAACCTCTACAGGTTTACTACAGCCCCGCACAGAACCTTTGGATATCGTGACGGGAGCTCATCCAGCGGCCATGTTATTACCTGGTTCAGCTCATGTGGTAAGACCCTGGGATCATTTATTGGGTCCCATGCCTGTAAGACCATTCATACCCTCCGCTTTGCTGCACTATGAACAAAGATTGGCTTTGGATTATCATCGCCAATTGCAGGAACACTTCAATGCTCAGGCCCAATTGTTAAGACATATGAATGGCATGGATATTATTCCCTCTGAAAGTGGTAGTGAACGTAGTAGTTCAGCTGCCAGTGATTGTTGTTCTCCGGAAATAAATCGTTCATCGGGTGATTTACATACACGCCATTCTCCTCAATCCTCACAAGAAAGATCTCAACATAATAGTAGTAATGGTGGTGCTAGTGGAGCTAATGGCTCGTCTAATGGTGCAGCAGCCTCCTCTAGCAGTGGCGGTAAAACGAAACCTAATGGCACTCCTTTGGATGCATTGTTTCAAATGACCACCAAAGATTTTGATGAAGAACAAGGTAGGTTGTTAGATAAATTTAAGCTATTATATTATATATTAATAATGTTTTCCAAACTCGGTTTTGTAGAGTTACTAAAGTGAGTTTTTCAAAAAAATTAAAGTGATTAAAAATAATTATCTAATTGAAAAGCTTTAGAAGCAGCTTTAACATAGTTTAATAAGAAGCTTTAAAGCTCAATACTAGTTTATAATGGTTCAACAAAAGCTTGAAGCACTTGAACGAAAGTTGTGCAAGAGCTTTGAAACACTGAAAACTTCCATTAAATTTAGTTTAAAAGCAAGTAAACAATGATTTAACGAAAGTTCATACTTTGTTCAGTTGATAATTTTAAGACTTTAAACAAGCTCATCACCTTTCAATTTCTACAATAAAGCTTTAAGCTCTTTTCAAACTTTATTTATCTTTAGGTTTTCATATGTCTTGATCATGTTAATTTTATTTAAATTTAATGTTAAAGATTTTTGGTTACACATTTTATACCTCAACACTTGTGATAAATGTAATTTTAAATTAATTAATATTAAAATAACATTAGCCGATGTGTCTGTGTGTGTGTTTGATCAACGCACAAAATTAAGATAAAAAAATAATGATCTATAAAAATAAATGAGAAATGTCAAAAAATAAGACACAATGCCATTTACCTTTTGCTGTTTACTTGACAGCTAATTTAAATTTAACAAAAAAACATAAAAAACATCATATTAAGACTGATAAATAACTTAATTTAATTGCTTAAATAAAGATATTTAAACAATTTAAATTAAAACCAAAAAGCTAACAGAAAATATATATCACATTTTTTGAAATTTATAAAATGACATGAAATATTTGAAATTTATACACAAAACAAATATTTTAAACAAAAAGCAAGAAAATATTAAATAAATTAAATAAAATTAATTATAATGTTAAACATTTTTGTTACGCACTGTATAAATAGCTAAAACTTATTCGTTTTATACCAAATAGCGATTTGAGTTATTTTACAATATTTTTTTCTAATATTTTGAAATTTATTGAAATTGTAATTTTCTTAAAAACTAGATAACAAATAATTAGTTTTTCTTTTTTTAAGTTAATAAAAACTTAAAACAAAAACAAAAATTAGTTTAACTGCTAAATAACAATAATGACATTGACTATTGTAAAGAATGTGACATGTTAATGACATTTTTGTGCATTTTACAAAATAAATTACATTTCTACACAAAACACAAATCAATTACTTACAAAAATGAAAATTTCAACAGAATTTTTTATTCTTGTTTAAACTAAGTACTATCACGTTATACCCCAGAGAATTTTGTAAAAAACACAAAAAAATATTAAATGAGAAATATTTTAATTATCTATATTAAAATTTATGATTTTATAAAGAAATATAAAAAAAAATTATCATAAAACATTAAAAAAAAATCATATATTAAAACTCACCAGACATTAAGGCTCCTAAAAAAGATAAACAATTCCAAGAATTGAAAAGAAAAATTAAAACATTTTAAAACAAATGTTTACAAGTGTTTTCTTAAGAATATTAAATTTAATTTTTACATTTACATATTTATCATTATTAAATATCTTTTAAAACACTACTAAGGACTTGTAATCAAATTTCAAATTGTATTTATTTTATTGACATTTAGTCAGACATGTGACAATACAAACCTAAACAAAACTCCTTTTTTACGAGAAAACCTTTAGAAAAGTACTTAAGTATGTGTACTTGACATAAATTAGTTAATGCCTTAGATTAGTTAAGAAGGCAAAGGGGAGTATAGAAGAGTTTTGTTTTAAGGAGGGTATATAATACTTAGTTGTGAACAAGTATTTGTTTTGTCTTTTGAAAAGTACTCGAAGAGGTTTTAAATTACGTAAAAGAAAAACACAAATGTCTTCAATGATTAAGGGAATTTTGTAAGGGATAAATGTTTTAGAAAACTAGTTTAAGATAAAGGTCAAAGTGCAGCTAGAAAGATAAAAAAGGATTTTAAATTTTGTGGGTTTTCAAAAATTTTTAATTTAATAAAAATTACATTAAAGTTAACATTTTATATGTTAATTTAAATATTATGTACTTTTTTCACAAAAAAGTACTTTTTGTAAAAGTACCAGATTATTTTATACTTCAGCTAAAAGCTTTCTTTTTTTTTAATAAAACCCTAGATTCATAAACATAAATGGTTTATAAAACAAACCAAATAAGTCCTATGATAGGACTTCCGAAAAATTGATATTCTATTCAGTTGTACAGTAATTAACAATTTTATTACATTTTTCACAAAAAAAAGTTGATCTTTAACAAAATCATAAAAATAAAAAAAATAAACTATTCTGTACAAATATTGAAAATCAAAACCTTTTTAGTCTAAAAAAAATTCCAGCTGTTTTGTGAAGTGAAAACCAGCTCTTCGACACATACCAACTGAGCGAGTAATCAAATCAAACGGTAGCCAAAACAACAACAACAACAAAAGAAATCAGTTTATTAAACAACTATGGTTTTTTAAAGCTTTGATCTAAAGCCGCTTTTAAAGTCCACAAAACAAAGCCATATTGAACTATAATAATAAAATAAATTAAGAAAACAAAACAAATTTAAACAGACTTAGAAGAGTATCACCTCCTCTAGAAAAATTTAACAAGCAACAAAAAACGTTACTTAAAAAAATCCCAAAAAATTAATCAAGATGAACACATTAAACACTTGTATGACTTTTTTTAAGATTTCCAAGAAAAAACAAAGCCTTAAGCTTAAAGTTTACAAAACATTAAACAGCTAACGTCGAGTCTTTAATCAGAAACGAACAGCCGAATGTGTTGAATATGAAAAGATATTGACATTAAATCAAAAGTTAATTAATTACATTTAATGCAACAGCGGCAGCAGCAGTTGTAACGGCATAAACATTAATCACTTGTCAATTGATAAATAATAAATGTAGGAAAACTAATAATAATTATTAACAAAATATGGCAAATAACAGGCAACTACTGGCAAGTGTAAATTTATTGTCTAATGTAATTGGAAATATAATTAAGAAGGAATTTATCGATTAGGGGTATTCAGCTAAGGAAGTAAAACATTTGCTAATTAGTATTAATAGCTTTAAATAGTTAATACAAACAGACTGAATAACTCTTAATAATTTCCACTAACAATGACAACATTTCAAGTACATTTATACTTAACAAATTAATAATTATTAAAACTCATTATTATTTAACTAGTAACGCCCTCAGTTCTCCTTAATGAAATGCATAAAATTAATATCATTAAGAAAATATTTAAAAAAAATATAAAATATATTAATAATTAATTACTAAAACTTACTAATTCCCTTATTCCTCTCTCTCTCTTCTCATTTTAGACAAATCCCATTTGGATATCTTCTCAAATCGGCCACAACCTAAAAAGAAACGCAAATCTCGCACCGCTTTCACCAATCATCAAATCTTTGAATTGGAAAAACGTTTCTTATATCAAAAGTACCTGTCTCCAGCAGATCGTGATGAAATTGCTGCTTCGTTAGGACTCTCAAATGCTCAAGTGATAACTTGGTTCCAAAATCGTCGAGCAAAACAAAAGCGTGATATTGAGGAATTGAAAAAAGATTTTGAAAGTGTTAAGGTATTCTCGGGTCATAAATCGTTTCTGGAAAATGTCAATGATCTAAGTATACTAAAGAAAAAACCTTTACATCCTGATGCTGCTGTAATGGAGGGTTTGGCGGCAGCAGCAGCTGCTGGCATGATGCCTGTAGTAACAGGACATGCCCCTACCAGCTCACTGCAAACTCTGTCTCCTCAGAAATGAAAACGTCTGCTAGCATTGCTCAAAAATAGGTTTGAGTACCAAAAACCAAATGAAACAAAGAGAGGGAGCAATATAAATCTTTAAATTAAACGCACTCTTTCCAACAAACCTTTAAAATTGCTGAAAATAATGCAATTTACATTAAAGGTTTTCATTAAAACAAAATCTTTAACAAATCATTCCTTTAACAACAACAGACAAAGAGTAAAGAACTTTAAACTCTGAAACACCAAAGAAAGCAGCAAGACAGCAAATGAGCAAAATAACAACTGAGCATGAAAACAAACAAATAAAAACAAAACGTTTAAGCTCTAGAGAGAGTATTAAGCTTCAGCAGGCATGAAAACTTTTAATAAAAGTAATTTGTAAATAATATTGTAATATAATTTAATTTATTTCTTTTGTTAATTAAAATGTAATTAATATAGTTTTAATGTATAGAAAAAATATCTCAACAAAAACTAAAATAAAATTCTTTGTATTATTAATTTAATTTTTATTTAGCTTTTAATTAATAATTTTTAAAATAATGATTGTAAATATATCTTAGAATAAGAAAAATATTAAACAAAATATTAAAAGTAACAACTAAAAAGAATATCATAAAACAAAAAACTTTAAAACAAATAATTAAAAAAATATGAAATAATTCGGTTTCTTTTTTATTATTAAAAGGGATTAAAATATTGTAGTAAATGAATTAAATGGGGAGATTAAATCAATTACAATATGTTGTTAAACGGGAGTTTATTTGATGTTTAGCTAAAACTTAGCTTAATATTAGTTAAAATATATAATTAAGTTAAAGAAATTACAAAATTTTCTTTATTCAGAAACCAGGTATGAATCGAGCTCAAATCAATACCATTTTTGGATTGATTCAATATTTTACATGCTTTTATCAATTTTATTTTTATCTCAAATTGAAAATGAATTTGAATTATATTAGACCGAACATTCTCAGAATAAGTATATAAAGATAACTTTTTAACAGAAAATGAGTAAATTAGTTTGAATGATTAAATTAGATTGACCTTGATGGATCCACAACAAAATCTAGTATCTAGAGATCTGCTCATTGCAGATCATTTTGGTTTAGAAAATGATGAATAGGTTTTTTGATCTTAGCGAATCCGTATATAGTTAAGTATTTTATATTTGGTTTTAGGAAAATCGTGCTTACGAAAGAGTACAAGAGATTTCATTTGAGAGCTCATTGTGTTTCTCTGTTCTACAATTACAAATACAGCACGATTGTATGATTGGACATCAAGGTCTTTAATAAATGCAAACGTTTTTCTAACCATTTCCTGAAAAGCAAAAACTTGAAAAAGCTGAAGTGAGAGAAAAGAGCTTTATAAGCTTATTTCCCACTATGATCTGCTCTAGATCGGCAAATGATAGGCTTGAAATGATAGTCAGTTTTTCCTTTTGGACTCTTACATAGAGAAGAGAAATTTTTCTTCAGTCAAATTCATGCACAAACTTGATCATAAGAAAATAACTACAGATCAATATCAAACTTAAATATTTAAGAAAGAGTAAAAATGTTTTTATTTGAGAGCTCATTGCATTCGTTGTTCTAAAGTTACAATTTCAGATCGTTTGAAAATAATTGGACATCAATGTCATTAAAAAATCTAAACCTCTTTCTAACCATTTCCTGAACGAAGCTAATCAAGAAACTTAAGTGAGCTTTATAAGTTGATTTCCCACTCTGCCAATGTCTGCTATAGGTCGGCAAAGATCCATATCGGTATACAATGAGGCTTGAAATGATAGTTAGTTTTTCCTCTTCACTCTTACATAGAAAAGAGAAATTTTTCTTCAGTCAAAGTCATGCACCAACTTGATCATAAGAAGATACCAACAGATCAATATCAAACTTAAGTAAGTATTAACTTACACCAGAATAATAAACTTGTTTCTCTAACATTTTAATGTTTGTATTTATTTTACTAAATCAAAAACGTTTAATGAAACCGATCTTTCTACTACGGTTAAAAGAGATAGATGAACAGAAAGAAAAAAAAAAAACGATCATTAAGGTTTTCACAGCAATAAATCAACGATCTTTAAGCATAATTTTTATAGCAAAAAAGCGGCATAGCGAATATGTAAATGAATGTGCTGCGGAGGTAATTATTCTAAGCGATCAGGTGGTCTCTATAAATTATCGATATGAATTATAATTCAAACTCAACATTAGCATTTATTATAAAATGAATCTAAATGGCATAGATATATAAAGTTTTATATATGTATGTATCTATGTAAATAAGTTTATGAAATTGTAAAGTGTACAAATACAAACGACTAATGAGTTTATATTCATTCAGTTAAACAGGCATTCATTCATTACTTGTATTTCATTTCTACTCCTTACATGATTTTGAAAATTATAATCAAGTTATAAACTAATAAAAAATTAACCACATTATGATGTTTAATCTTGGCAAAAGTAGTTTGTTTGAAGAAGAAACCAAAACAAAAAGATGATTAACATGAAATGAAGAAATGTTATAAACAGGAATTTCTAGAAGACAAATAAATCTCATTAAAGAGTGGAAGTGATTGTGCAAGAATCATACACTTCTTTCCTTTTTTATAGATTTTTTTTGTACAAAAACACACCAAACAAATGATTCTTTGCCAATAAACAACAAGATCACAGAATAATGCCGCTAATACAGATGATGATGAATTCTTGAATGAAAATATTTTTAGATGAATCATGATTGAAGCAGTTTAACTCAATGAAAAAATACTAAAATCATTATCATTATACAGCCGCTTTAAACTAATAAAGTTGTAAGGAAATAAATTTTTTTTCATTCTGATATTTTGTAAAGATCATTATGATCGTGATTCCTAAAAAAACGCAATACAAATTGTGTTCGAATCAAAAGAAAAAAAAAATAAAAGAAAAATAGAAAAGAAATCACATTTAAATGCCAATAATCACATGTTGATATAAAAAGAGGGAAAACACATAAACATGATTGAGAGTTTTAATAACTTAAAGAGCATGAAAAATATCACCTGTGTAGCTGGGGAAACAGTCACATGGATTGATCATGTCAAGTATATGGTGTGTGAATTTGAAGAAAGCAAATTAGCAAAATTATAGATTAGAGTGTTGATTGTGGGTCATTGATTGAGTAGCTTTGGTTATTACAGGAAATGAATAGAAATGTTTGCAGCTCTACATACATATATAAATATATACATATATACACACATATGTAACTCTAATTTCAAAAAACTGCGATATTTTAAAAAATTTTGTAGAATGATTTATTAAAAAATTTAATAAATTCTCTTCAACTAGACTATAGACTAGACTATAGACTAGACTATAGACTAGACTATAGACTAGACTATAGACTAGACTATAGACTAGACTATAGACTAGACTATAGACTAGACTATAGACTAGACTATAGACTAGACTATAGACTAGACTATAGACTAGACTATAGACTAGACTATAGACTAGACTATAGACTAGACTATAGACTAGACTATAGACTAGACTATAGACTAGACTATAGACTAGACTATAGACTAGACTATAGACTAGACTATAGACTAGACTATAGACTAGACTATAGACTAGACTATAGACTAGACTATAGACTAGACTATAGACTAGACTATAGACTAGACTATAGACTATAGACTAGACTATAGACTAGACTATAGACTAGACTATAGACTAGACTATAGACTAGACTATAGACTAGACTATAGACTAGACTATAGACTAGACTATAGACTAGACTATAGACTAGACTATAGACTAGACTAGAGATTTGACAGTAGACTAGACTAGACTAGAGATTAGACAATACTGCACTATATACTGGACTATAGACTTGAGTATAGACTAGACTATAGACTAGACTACAGACTAGACTATATATTAGACAATAAACTAGACTGCAGACTATAGAATAGACTTTATACTGCACTATAGACTAGACTACAGACTAGACTAGGCTTTAGACATAAATATATAAACAAAATATATAAATATATATAAAAAATAGTTTTCAACTTTCTACCAAATTTATAAATATTTTTAATAGAGTTCTCAATTCCCTCGCCATCACTGTTTTAAATTTTTATGTAAATAAATATCTGTAGTCAATTGTAATTTAAACGAAAATAGCTCTAGATTAAAAATAAATACCACAAAATGATAATGTCACACAAATAACACAAGTAAAAAAAATATCGTACTGATACTTTACATTTTGATCTTTGAAAAATAGCAGAAAAAGAAAAAATTTCAACTAAAGGTATTCTTTCTTTATCTTATTTCATTGAAAATAATTTCATGTGACAATGTGTCTGCGTGTCTCTCTTACTACTGAAAATGTATGGCCTATGGGTACCTAATCTAAACCAAAATAAGCGTAATTTACATATGGGATTAATTATGTGGCCGAAACATAAAACAAAACCAATAACGACAAACCTTTTCTTAACTCTTTTATGTGTGATTTTTTTAAGAACAGCTTCAAATTGTAGCTAACGGCTTTTAAATTAACAGCTACCGATTTGATTATTGATAGTATTTTGATTTATCTTTTAGATATACAAATTGCTTTGTTATTCGTTGTTTTTTTTTGTCTTCTCTCTTCTTATTGCCCAAATATAAAAGTTTTGTTTTCATATTTAGTTTAAAAAATACTTGAAAATGAATTGTGTTGTTGTGCTCTTATTTTGTTTGGGTCACTGCAACAGGAACAACACAGCACTAACTGCAGAAGCAATATTATGCAGTAGTAACCACAACTCAAGCTTAAATGTTTACCACACATATTAAAGCCTTTGGCTGTTGTTGTTTTTAGTCTGTAACAAATTTTGATATCTCAGACAATTTTAAAGACAAATTTTGTGTTTTTCAGTAAATTGAGCTAAGGTGTCATTTTTGTCGTGTTTTTTTTTTTTTTTTTTGAAAAAAGCTTTTGGTTTGATTTGTAATTTGAAAAGCAATAAAATATCATTATATAGAATAGGATAGGATAGGATGAGGATACCAAATATAACGAATATGTATCCCCAATTCTTATGGAAGATGCCAAGCATCCCTTTTAGAAGTCCGCTCATTTTCTCCAAAATGTTCAGATGGTTTTAAATGGTCGTCGTACACAATTAAAATATTATTGCTCATAGTTTTTTAGATAAATGATTTATTATATAATTTGAATTGGAGTTACCACGTCCCTAAAATTTTAAGTTTAGAATTTTAGATGTAATAATATCTCAGATATACGAATTTCGGATTTTCTTTATATGGGAGGTGCCACGCTCCCTATAGTTTTATTAAATTCGACAGAAATTGTCGGTAACTTTTAGGTACATTAGAGGACGCTCTACGGGAGACCTACTAGCCTTCGTTTCGGAGAAATGATGTCATTTCATTCACCATTTTTGCTAAATTAATGTTGTGGTTCTAGATATTTTTTAAGGCATTTGATAGAATGTGGCATGGTGCATTGTATCAAAACTATTACATTTGTTGTCAGTAATAACTTCTCTTGATATATTTCGAGCTTTCTCAGAGATCGCACTATAAGAGTTGTTTTAGACGAGATCTCATCAAACAAGTTCAAGATTTATTCATGGGCACCGTAAGTCTCCGTTCATTCCCCTATCATATATCTTATCTTCATAAATGACCTTCTATATCAAACTACCGACTCTTAATAAACGCCCGGAAGATTCAATGTAGTTTTTTTTACACATAAACGCTTGTTTTCTCATCTATATATATGTAAATATTAAGGAATCGGAAACTTTGGATAGAAAATAGTATCTTCATACTATTTTCCATCCAACAGAAAATGGAATACAACTCTCATATATGGGCCTGAGCTTCGAAATCTATTTTGGAGCTACTCGACCGCGTACAGACGAAGGTACTTATCGGTAACAATACAGTATCCAATTCTTTTGATTCACTGGAGCACCGTTGTGACGTTCTATCAATACTACCATGGAATGTGTTCCTCTCAAATTAGGGAACTTGTTCCCGATAACCGTTTATTCTTTCCAGTGGACCGCACAACACACTACAGGGAAAATTCATTCTTCAACCACACTGTTTGTATGTGAAATGAACTTTCTCCAGAAGAACTCCCTGAAACTTTCGATAAACCATTTGTGTTAGATTGGCCAGTGGATCGCACAACACTAATGCTACTCGCGCTATCCTCCTTTCCACCGATATGGATCACCGTCTAACTTTTCACAAAGATAGATACCCGGACCTAGCTACTAGGCCTTCTAGCAATCAAGACGGTATTGAGGTTTTGCGATTACGCCAAAGCCGAAAAACAATTATTTTTGAAAAACGTAAAATGATCTATGAAAACCATTTAACGATTTAGATGATCGTTCTAATTAGATTACAGCCAGACGTCTGACACCAAAATCTATAAAGTTGTCAACAACTCCACTTAGCTTTAAGCTTTTGCTCAAACTGTACCGATCACATACCAACAAGGATTAAAATCTCATTAAAAATACAAATTTTAATTAAACAACAAACAACGCCCACACCTTAAAAACCAGATCGGACTACAAAAATGCAAAACATAAGATATCTATTAAGATTTCGAATAGATATTAAAACGAAAATTTATATGATAAAAAACCGAAATAGAAATTTTGCTGTTAAACTATTTTTTACTAATCTGCTCATAAATTGTATTAAATATGTAAATTTGGAACATAATTGCTACTTGATTTTTCGAAAAACTAAATAAGAATTGTTAATTCAACAAGAAAAAAATTCATTAAAATATTAATATTGGAAAAAAATTAAATATAAAATTAAACCCCAGCTAAACGAGCTGATAATAAATTGAAACATGTTTAGATTAACGTCGCGTCGCAACTTTAAAGGAAATTATAAATAAATACTTCAAAAAATTTATTAATAATATTTGTTGGTGACAATTGATCGTAACGATTTTCGGTTTCGCTTAAATTTGTTGTTTTTAACAAATTAGTTTTTATGTCTCTTCAAACACAAAAAAAATAAAATTAAATAAAAAAATACAGTAGTAGTGGCGTTTGTTACTTTTTTCCTGATCGTTGAAAGCAAAACAAAAGAAATAAAAACTTAAAGTTATAAATATTTATTAATTTCAATTTTATTAATGATTATTTATAACCGCTAAAACATAAATTTGAAATTAATTAATTACTTAGGAATCTCGAAATATTTAGGTTTCAAGCCGAAATATCTAAAGACAACAACAACAACTACAACATTGATCGTAATCGGAATCGAAATAATATAAAATTAAAATAATATTAAAATAAAATAAGCTAATTTGGTTAATTTCTAAAAATTTAGAGTTTGAACTTGTGGTCGGTATAAGGCGAATATTGAAAAGATCTTATTTTATTTTCCTTGATCACTTCACTTGTTTAAGAAGATCGTGTAGAGATTTAAGATTCCGTTTAAAAGTTTCACAATTTAATTCAGTTAAACTTTAAAAACTATCTTTTCGATCGTGATCGAGTTTGATGATTAGCCGATTATGCCTATTGTTACTAACTGAAAATAATTAAAACTAAGTCTGAAGCTTGTCAATCGTAGCGCCACCACTTTAAACAAAAACCGCAATAGCTTAAAGCATTACACGTTCCAAAGTGGTAATAGTCGATCAAAATTAGTTAAAACACAAACAAAATACCTGCAATGGCGACTTGTTTGTCGACTGATCATCATCTAGACAACGTCTAATTTGCATTCAAAATATTCAATTTTTCAAAAATTATGATAAAATATATTTTAATGTAATTTGCTAACACCGAGCTTAGACTGTAGAAAACAATAAAAGCCACAATAAAAAAACACGGACTTAAAATTTATGATATACATGAGGGTATAAAGTATAGAGCTTGTTAATAAATAAATGTATGAATAAAATTAAAACACAACAAAATCTTAAACATTTTTATAACAAAAATAAAAAACAACAACAACAATATTAATAATGAATATTTCAAAATAAAATGAAATAAAATAACAAGTGTGTGTTTTGTTTTCTCTAGATGTCTGGCTATCAAACATAAGAATATTGATAGTATGTGAAGATCATCACCATCAGCAGCAGCACGATCATCAACGACAAGAGCTACAAACAGATGAAGAAGTTCAACATAAAATGGAAAGAAAAAAAAAAGAAATTAGATGTACGAGTCAATATTTGATGGATCAAGTTAAGTTGAGTAGTTGGGCTCTCTGCTGTTGATCGTACTGCTGGTGCTGCTTACACTGCTGTTAAGGTGAGTTTCAGTGGCTACCGTAAGTAGTGGCGGTAAAACTTCAAAGAATTTGATAGTGCCGCTCAAAACCCTCAGGTCATTTGATTTTTTTCTTATTCTTCTTCTTATGTATCTTATTGTTATTACATCTATCTACATTATGTTGTTTTTGTTGTCGTTATTGTTATGTTTTTTATTTGATTGTTACGTTTTGTTACGTTATTAACACACGCACTCATCACTTAACTGGCGATCAATTTATAAAGGGAGAGAAAATTAAATATTTTTAAAAATACCAATGTGTGTGTATTTGAGTATATTTTATCTTAGAAAATAACGATTTACTATTCCATCGATTTAATCGATAGTGTTGGGAATAGAGCTACTTTCAATTAACAGTGGTTCAGAGAGAAAAATTTATTGAAATAGTAAATGATCCGTGTTTTGTTTGTGAAAACTTTTCAAAGATTTCATTGTCCGCTTGTTTGCCTTGGAATCCCTTTTTATTATACCCACTTATATATTATCTGATCCTATTCAATAATTTTACGATTAATATAATCCTCATAAAATTTTCAAGAACTTTTCAACCTCAAATTAGATCATAAGAAAGTTTCGGCGTAAGTCATTCTTTAATTCAATTGGATCCTATTTCATTTATTCAAAATCGTGTATCAATTAAAACCATCACGGCTCTGTACCATTTTAATAAAAAGATCATTGTTATATTTCAACACTAGTTGAGTAAGATTTTCAGAAAAACCTCGATAATTTCTAAAACTTTTGAATATTTCAATGGAGTACATTTCTTACAATTTCTTTAGAGTTTTTGATTTTTAAAATGTTTACCAAATCCTTTTGACGCAAGTTTTTATAAGAGCGATCTTGTGAAGCCTTCACCAAGATTAAAAAAGTTAATGGAAACCGGAATGAATCTTTACACTGATTTTATTGAGTTGTTATAGAGAAATAAGAACCTGAAAAGTATAACATATTTCGAAAAAGAAGGATAAAATGAAATTAACAGTTTATTTAGTTCTTGTCTTTGTCACTGCATCTAGAGAGCGTGTACCCGGTTAGCGGATAGGAGATGGTAATAGACAATATATCTTCTCCAAGCTGTAGTTTCACTTAATAGTATAAAAGTTACGGAGCAGGACCTTCGATGACGAGTATTAGTCTGCTCGCGAGTTTTGTGTCGTCGTCACTCTACATTCGTTAGCACACGAAGGTGTGTACCTTGACCTATTTGGCAGATAATGGGTCAAATGTACTACATGCCATTGGCAAAAACATAGGGGTGAAGAAAAAATATGTACTCGGAGAGAGCTCAAAGCTGCCTCAGCTTTTAAAAAAAGTAAGGTGTTCCGATTCTGAATCCTCAGATAATAATAACAACATCATCAAGCGAATACCAAAAAGACTGAAATACAGAAAATGGTAAAAAGGTAAGTGAAACCATAAACTTCCTATTACTAAAAGACTTTCTGGAGTACATAGAATGAATGCTTTAGAGTAATATAGTATAGTAGTAATATAGTATAGTAATAATCAATATTTGACGCAAAGAGGATAAGGCCTCCCGATGATTTGACAAATGATAATAAAGCTAAGAAGAAAAATAGCTCCCGGACTTTTAATACACAGTCGATGCCAAGTGATGTCTCACTCAAAGGAACCTTAATTGAGAATTCACGTCAGCGAAATTAACCTCAAAGATAAGTGCATCTCAACAGAAGAACCCAAAAACTAGATGGAGAAAAAGAGCCGCTATATTACTCCTAAGTTGCCCAGGGCACCGGGACGATCTCTACAATACAGTATATGATGCCGGTAAACCACGGAATTTTAACAATTATTTGACTTAGAGGAACAAACACTAGTTATTTAGTGATTTCTGAGACTTTATATATTTTATCAGTTAATTGCCTACATTTGATTTAAGGAAAAAAAAAACAAAATTTATTTTAAACTTCTTACCAAATTTGTATTTATTCTCATCACACCACAGTGCAATAAACTCAAATTACATCCACAAACACCAACGTCTTTCTGTAAACAATTTTTTGTATTAATTTAAATCTGGATTGTTTCTATTTTGTATTATACGATAATCATTTGAATAATCAAACGATCGATTTCTTTGTTAATAATGCCCGCCAAACATTGAAAATCAATTGAGAAAATGTCATTTAAATTAAAATTAACAATAACGAAAATACAAAAGAAACAAAAGCCAACAAAACAAAACCTACTAGAAAAACAAAACTAATAACAAATCAATGATAAGAAAAATGTCGTTAGTTTTCTTTTGGCTAAAAGCCGGCTTTAACACTTTTTCTTAAATGTTAGGGTTGAAAAAATTGGGAGGTGAAAATCACTTCAAAAGATTACAAACAAGAAAAGTAGCCAAGCAAGCGGCGATTATAATCTAATGATTTGTCACAAATTGATAATGATGATGATGGGGAAAATATAATAAAATAAAACAATTTTCTTCTACTGTTTTACTAATGTATCTTTTAGTTAATTTCATACAATTAATAAAGATAAAAGATAAAAAAGAAATATTTCTTTCATTTGGTTAAAAGTTAATGTGATTGTGTGGCGGTTATGTTTGGAGAGTGTGTGGGGTCATTGCTAGTTTGGGAAATTCTCTTTAAGATTTATTTGTGTTGGCAGCCTTAGAGCCATCATCAGTATCATCATTATCATCATTTCTGTTTTTTTTTTGTTATTTTAAAGTGATAAGCTTGTTTTTACAGTCAATTAAAAACGTCTTAAACAAAGTATCTATCTATTCATGTTCTCTTTGCTGTAGCAGTTGTTATTTTCTTTCTCTAAACATTTATTCCCACTCGTCTTCTACAATTTGACTTAATTTTGTTTTTATTATTATTGTAGATTTCTATAAAATATTTTGCTTTTATTTTTTACTGTTTTAAACTTGTTATAATTATAGGTTTTTGGGTTTTTTCTATAAAACAACAAAAACATTTTATTAGCTTATTTTCTTCTCCAGTTCCAGCTCTAACTGATCTATTCTCATTTATTATTTTATGTTTTGTTGGAATTTAACTTTAATCAGTTCGCTGGTGTTTTTGTTGTTGATTCGTGGGAGATGATTGTTTCACTTTGATTTTTACCGCCTTTTAATCATTCCTTTTCTTATAATTAGTTTCATATTAGGTGTGAATTATAGAGACAATTAGTTATTTAGAGGATATTTTTGATTTATTAGTTACATTTTGTATTTAGTTTTTTTTTTGTTTTTGTAGGATTCTGGTTTTTCTCAAGGCTCACCACAAAGGAGACTTTTTAATTAAACAGAAAACTTTAAAAGTTTAAGTGCAACACTCTACTTTTTATATAAATTGTATAATTACCGTGTTTACTAATGTCAAAAGGGGTTTGTTTAGCAAAAACATGTATTAATTGGACAGGAAATGAAAAATCATGTGAAACAGCACTCTTTGGGAAATATGTGTATATGTATGTATGTATGTATGTAGTTGCTAAATAAAGACTTTAAGAAGTCTTGAGAAATTGCGTAAGGAATGAAAATACAAAATAAAAGACAATTATGATTTTCACATATTAAACGCACACACATGCACTCTAATTCACCAAACAATACAAATTATTATTGGTGGTACACAGAGTTTTGCAGATGGAAGTAGTAGTAAATAAATGTTTGCATCATATAGTGGGAAAAACAGAGAAGAAACTTTAAACGGATGTACAAACACATACATTTTATAAGATACAAATTTTACTGTATACAGTAAACACTCACACGATCTGTTTTTTTTTTTTTTTTTTTTAATAAAGAGTTGGCAATTAATATAAGAATAAAAATAAAATACCGCTAAATACTATAGTCATTAATGACCAAAGCACAATACAAATTTATATAAAAGACTTCGTAAATTTGTATGCAACAATTCTTGCATTTTTATCGGTCAATAATTTTTAAAGTTGACACCAAGAATTTTTTTTGTAGATATTAATAAAATGCATCTGACGCTCTACTGAAAAATCTCCTTTTTGCCCTTCAATGAATAATGCTTTTGGGGTTGAGGTTTTAGGGAACTTCATCCTCTGATAGGACGTTAGGGTGAGCGTTAGCAGCTCCAATAATATGGCAAGGTCCTTAATCCATTATATACATTCTTGGTCCCTTAACTCACCATCAAAGTTTAAACGAGCATCTTAAAAATTTGGAATTTATAAAAAACTGCCTATTGAATGTGATTATGACTACAGGATCTTCATCATAGCGGCATTGCTATATAAAGATCACTATTACACGATTACCTCCAAACAAGCAAAAAAGAAGTAGAATTTACTCCATGGAAATACTGAAAAAGACCTGAAGAAGTGATGATTTTAACACAGGCTTGTCATAGGAGGGATGCCTTTTTTATTTGATTCCAAATATGCTTCATCTGAAGTCATTATTAGGAAGTAATTTGTATGTTTTTTTGGATGTTATTAGGAAGTGAAATTTTTTCTTATATTTAATATATCCATTCGGGTAAAACTAGCATGTTGCAAATACGGGATTTATTTAGATTTTTTTCGAGCAACTTTGTTAAAAACTGCAGTTTGAATCAGCTTTTTGAAAATTTGAGAGAAATGACCTGGTATTGGCTCTTCAAGAGATCTTTAGATCGTGACCTTAAAACTTGTTCAATATTGTTAACGAAGCTTATACTCAGCTTCATGAAAATCATTATATTATTTCGCCATGTTTTCTTAGAAGTGAATTTATGTGATCCGATCTGGTTAATACTTTGTACGTAATGTAGCTACTTCATCTGGAATTGGTAAGTTTTTCACGAGTAAAAAAAATAAAATTTAACTAATTGATCCCCGAATACGCAACATTTGTATAGTTACTAATGTACACCTTAGCATATATAACAATCAGTTTTTCATTCAGATTTTTTATGTATCTTTAAACACAATGTTATTCTGCTTGTAACAACAATTTCAAATTATTAAGCAAACCAAAAAAATAAGTACACGAACAATAATAATATAATATACTAAAACCCATATGATAAATTTAATAATGATAATGTTGAGTCAGATGCTGCTGACGATCATAAGCTTTAAAAGCCAGGCATAAGACAACAATGCAACTATTAATGTTTAATATATTTAACAACAGCAACAACGTGCAGCATATGTGCGTTTATTCAGTCAGTACGATCATCAGTCATATTGTCTGTTAACCACTAAATTGACTCAAAGAACAAACAAACGAGAAAATTACAACCAAAAAGCTTTTGCCGCAATTTAAAAGGGAGAGAGACACACAGTGAGAGTATTGGAAAAAGGTAAACATTCTTTAAGCTCTTGGTTACGATAGAGATATAAACGTTAAATTGGTAACTCATTCTTAATTTGTTGGCGGCACCTTTGAACATACTTCCAATTAGCTTATAGCCGACACCTAAGGCTTGACTCTTTGTTGCAATGATTTTGTGTGTATGTGTGTTTGAGCTCAGGCTAATGTGTGCAGCGTTGCAGCAGCAATATAACAAACATCTATGATCATGATCATACAATAAACGCGTTCATAAAACTTGTATACTCATTTTGGCTTTTTCGCGTTTCTTCTCTTTTTTATCCTGTGTGTATATTTTTTTAATTCTGTTTTTCTGAAAGAAAATTCCTTAATCGACATTTGGCATCATTTGTTCTATTGTTGCAAACTCTCTTTTAAAAGGTTTTGTTGAGGCTTTTTGTTGTAATCAGATAACTGACTGACTGGTGGTAGTATTGGATCAAAACTGTGTCAATGTTGCTAGGGACATTACACTAATAAGACATTTGGTTTTTATTCTTATTTAGCTTCTACACAGAACTTGTGAAATTCTAATGTAGGATTTTTAAGGAAAACTTAAATCTATGTTGATTTTAACGGGCTGAAATATTGTACACAATTCCCTATTCCAACATTGCTAACACAAAAGCAAACCATTACCTCTTCTGACTCTAAACGAACCCAGGAAACCAGCACAAGTAATACTAACAATTCTTTAAAGGCATGCTACGGGTAATATTGCAAAAACTTCTCTTAGATGCCAGAATGCTGATCATGACTTAAGCAAATGATGCAGTTTAGTAAGTTTTTTTTTTACATTTGTGTATTTGTGGCATGATGTTGTGTGAGGTGACTGAATGAGTGACTTGGACCACACCGGACTAATGCCAACAACTCACACGTTGATGATGATAGACTTTTTAAACATGGAAAAAACGAATGAGTACTTTTTTACCACTTTTGCCATTGACTCAGAAGGGGAATGTTTCAGACGTATGTATACATTTAATATGCATTTTTTGCGATCGTCTGTTTTATTGTTATTGTAATCATTTGTGTTGCAGCCAGCACTCATCATTTAGTTGTGGCATACAGTAAGTCTAGTATACAAACATATATGTATGTATGTTCAGTATGTAGACACATTAGTAAATGACCATGATTATGCGAATAATGCCACAAATAATAAGGGTCACAAAAACTCAGTATTACTTCCTTTCAGTTCTATTTTAAGATCACCAGCATTACAGTGGACTTTGAAAGTCTTCGAAAAAACATGCATACGTATGTATATGCAGACATTGTTAATGTCATGATCATCAGAGTTGTATTGTGAAAGAAGTTGAATGTTGTTGCTTTTTGTTTCGTATAATTTTGTTGCATTGTATTGAGGTAGTCCATTTTTCTTGTTGCAATAATGATTAGCATGGTTGACGTGTAAGTGTCAGATATTAAGTTCTAATTTTATAGATAAAGTTGACGCAATTTAATAAATGGTTAAAAGGGGGAATGGTTAAAATAGATAATTGCTTGGGAAACTATCTTTTGTAATTCTCTGAATGTTTAGAACTTTAAAGAACTTGTATAACAGTGTTTAACTAACAAATCAAGTACACAGAGGGAAATTTTATAATTTTTCAATAACATCCGCTGTCAAAGTACTTATATAAATACATACGACAACTTTATGTTAGTTCGTTTTTTCTTTCTGTGCGGGTCATCTAAGTATTTCTTCTTGTTTGGATGAAAGCTTTCTCCGTATAAAGAAAAGCCTAAGCTTTCAATAAATATTCTTCTCTTTATATAATGACACACTTAGGCTATGAGTAGAGTTTTATTTATACGAGAAAGCTTAGGCTATAAAAGCTTGAGCCAATGACAGATTTCTTCCTGTATAAAAAGATAGATAGATAGATAGATAGATAGATAGATAGATAGATAGATAGATAGATAGATAGATAGATAGATAGATAGATAGATAGATAGATAGATAGATAGATAGATAGATAGATAGATAGATAGATAGATAGATAGATAGAAAATCGCTTAGATTATTGTTAGATTTTGATTTTGTTAGATAATACAAAGTTTGAATAGAGAAAAGTTAATCTAAAAACAAAAGCTTAAAAAATAAAGCAGTTTCTTAATTCTCTACAAATCACATCATATAAAATTTCAAATTCATTCCCCATTTAATCTCAGCACATTAAATGACATTTTCATAGCACGTGATCATTAACCCTGAACTATTATTATTTGTCCTCCAACTAATATAACTGCTCTTTATTCCAGCAGCTAAAAAATACCGCTAGCAAAATCTTAACTCTAAAGCTACTTAATAGACATTAATCAACCCGAGGAGATGGACTACCAGACAATGTGACTACAATATTTAATTCAAATGCACATGTTCGTCATACTCAAATGCAAAATGTAGCATTTATCTAAAGAAACATGTAAAACTAGAAAAACGAAATCCGGTACATATGAAAATGATTGACATTAGAAACCATGTTGGAATACTGTCAACGTGTCCATTCAATTCAAGATTCATAAATTATAAACATAAATTACTGCCTTTAAGGAGTTTTACAACGGGCAAATTACAAAGAAAAAGAGACTCAACATTCAACAAAACGCAAATATGTATACCACACACAAATAATAACTAAATGCAAGAATAAAGGTCGCTAGTAAAGGCCTCAAGATACTGGATGTAGAAAAATCAAGTGAATAGAAGAAGCTGTAGAATTATTGTTAAATTTTTAGTTACACACAATTACAAGTCATTTTATTAGGATTTCATAAAGAATACATTAAAACGGCTGAGGGGCTATTTCCATTCCATTTAAATAGTTGATGAGACTAGAGAGAGAAGAAAGTTTTTTCTTATGACTTATGTTTGCACTTTGTATTGTAATTTTACAACGTATGAAAATAATCATCCAGAAGGGAAATTAGTTTTATTCTATTAAAAAAGTTTGAAAGTTTTCTCTCTTTTGAGAACAACTTAAGTTTAGAGAAAAACTTTTGCTGCTATCAGTTTATAATTTTAATAATTGTCTAGCGATAAATTTCTCTTCGTATAATGGAGTATCTATTTATAGATATAGCTAGATGTAACTAGCGATATATTTAGACTATCACAATAGAGCATTTTTTCGCTTTAAAAATATTCTTGATATTCAGTGAATAACCCAAAGGGCAACTTTCCCTTTACTATTTCATCAATCTACGATCACCAAAGTGTGATTAATTGTAATGGATTTAATCATTTAAATTTCTTTACATTTACAGGTGCGTGTTGGGCGTAAAATCGCTTATCTTTTGCACTGTTAATATTTAGATTGTAACACTTAACACCAAATAAAGACCAAAGCAACACTTAATATAAAAAAACTCTACTTAAACAACAAAGAACACAAATTTAATGATCATTCACAACAATCCATCAGATCATGATCATCTTTTTTACACAAAAATAATAATTTTTGTTTGTTAAAATTCTACAATATGAGTAAAATGATCATGATAATGACTGTGTTCATGATTATCTTATGATAACTATGAAATAGTATTAGCACTATTCTCTCTTGTAGATCACTTTATTGCTGACCATGTTGTAGAATTTACAACATAAAAGCCCAATTTGTTACACTTACAGGGCAGCTGAAGGATAATTTTTTCTTCCTTTTTTTCTCGTTTGTGTGTCTGTTTGATGGGTCTGTACAGTAAATGTTATTAAAAGTGAATCCATCTACATAAAGAAAACACATTTTGACATTTCGTTACACATCACTTGAGTACAATGATGATCTTAATTACAGTAAAAGCCGCAAGTTGTCTGGCAACTAAACAATGAAATGAATGGGGAATACAACGAGTGTTGAAATTAGACCAAAGGTATATCAGGAATTGATAAACAGGATCATATGAGAACAATATGAGTACTAGTTTCTTACAGATATTTAAAAACAAAAAGATCAGATGTACAACTTTTTTATTAAATAAAACTTTTTGGTTTCTTTTAATACTACATTTGATCCTATGATTTCAACGATCGGGGATTTACGTTTATTAAATTCGTAATTTAAAATAAATGAACATTTTTCATTCCACTTATTTATTTTAAAAGTAAAATAATTTACAAAATTTATATTTTATTGAATTTAATTGAAAACTAATCGAAAAACTATTGCTAGACAAATAACATTGTGGAAAACTGTTAAAAATTGAGAAAGTGACGAAAAAACAATGAAAAACTCCTGAGGGGCGTGACAAATTTGTTTGATAAGCAATACATGACTTTATTACCAACAGAAATGTTTTATTAAGTGTCAACTTATTGTTGACAATACAACCTCCTAATCTACCCTGATATTTTCTCTATTTATTATATTCACAATCAACGACAACAGCAGCAAGCAACCACAAAACAAAATTCAACAGCCATCAGAGTTTTTGTGTTGCATGTGCCATTTGCTGCAGCTGTAAACGACTCTTAAATGTTTTCAATATTTATGACAATTTAATGAAGTACATATATTCGCTCGTTTTTGACACTCGATTTTTCTGTTGCACTCCCCGGAGTATTGTCATCTTTACATTATTAACTGTCAACTGATGAGTGTTTATGTGTGTGTTTAACATGAGTAATGAATTTGATTTTGATTGCTGATATATGTATGAATATGCTCGGCATTTTTTTGAAAATAATGATCTTGCAAAAATGTATTGAGTGTCATAATGACAAAAAGCCAAGGGATATGTTAGTGGCATTACTAATTGAAGTTGGATTTTTCCATATTTTTTTGTGGAAACATTTCTAAAGTGGGAATTTAATTAAGATTGACAACAATATCGGGGTTTGATGGAACTAAATAGTTTTGTGATTGAACGTTGTAACTTGGGTAAGATTTAATAGCGTACAAATAAGTGCCTAATTTAGTTTGTTATTAAAACGCGAGCTATTCTCTCATCACTTATTATTAGGCTTAAGTTCACCACTCTATTAAGAGAGAAATATATAGATAACTTCATATCTGTATGATCTCATGTTATAGTTCTTTTTATACGATGAGAATCTTGCCCAGATATTGCTAAAAAACTCTATCGGTCGCACAAAAAAGGATTTAGGATATTCTCTTTACCGGAGAAACTCTTGTTCAAGGTATTTTTTGTACGAAAATAACAGCATTTCATGCTTAAGATCTTTTCTCTTAAAGCTTTCGTTAGCCAACTCTTTTCTATATAGAAGTAACATATCATTAAACCCATTATATTCTATAAAGCACAATGTAGTCCATATGTAAAGACATCATCCTTATAGAAAAAAGGATGTTACGACCTCAAGCTCTTATCCATATTAGCTAAGGCTTTGTCTTTCCAGAAAGAACTCTATTGCTAGAGCTAATGTTGTGGCTTTTATAGAGCCGATCCATCGTTACTTCAAATTCTTCGAAAGGCGAAATCTTTTGTCTACCAAAAAACCCATATTGCTGGATATATTCTCTAGAAATGGAACTAGTTCATTAGCTCGTTGCACTGAGAGAACACAATCGCACAAGTTCCCCTCTATATTAGCTAGTTAAATCTCCACATTTTCGATATACAGAAAAAACTCTAGATCGACATATTGTATACTTAAAAGAAACCCAACGCTATACCATTATCTTCGCTAATCATAGAGAACTCTATCATTCTTTTCTGTATCGATGATCATATCTATCGATAACCCTAAATCTATACAAGAAGATTTCTATCACTGACTGAAGATTCCATCTATGCAAGTTGTAAACGTAAACACCGACCTTGAGGTCTAAATTTTACAAAGGTCTTTTTCATCCACAGGTTAAGAAAGCTTTTCTGACGACTAATCACCGCCTTTTTCTGTATCTGCAAGCTTAAGTACTCGAACTATATAGACTTTGACTATTGATGCTCCGTTGCTTAACACCCGAAATGCAAAAATATCACTGTCGTTTACAACTACCCAGATGGTAAGACTTATGTTGGGTCTGTCGGTAGACCGAAACATGAGTCCATTAAATAAGCCAAAATGGTAGATTTATTATGAAAACAGTAAATCCTGCAACATAGCCGGATATGTAAGGAAAATGCAATACTAGTTTAATAGGGATATGGATATTTAGACCATGTCTAAAACTCTGCTCTGTGAGCTACCGGCACGGGTGTTGCCAGATTATGTGGTTCTTTAGATCATCGCAAGTTTATAGTCCCAACAATAACACATGGTAACATACCCCGGAGGAAGCCCTTTATGCCGTGAGAACTTTATTGTTACTACAAATATTTCTCAATTTATTGAGATATTTATTTAAAACTCTTCTCTGTACAGGGTAAGCCCTACTTATTACATCACTTCACTGAGTCCAAAGACAATCAGTTAATTATTTTCCTTAATAACCAGTTAAACAAACTATGAATTTTTATACTAAGTAAAACAAAAGATTACAATCAAAATTAATTTAAAAATTCTTATATTATTTTAAAAATTATTTATAAAAACTGTTAATTACACCGTGTATTCAAATTGGTCTTGTTCAAATATGATCGTAATGTAACAGAATATGATAAGCAGTTAATAACAACTATTTTAAATACTAAACATGACAATATACTTAAATTAAACAATTTTGTGTTTTTATTGCTTTTTAAAATGGCCCTGGTATTTTTGGATAGACAACAGACAAGTCGCGGGACATATTAGATATTTTTAAACATGAAATTGTCATTATTCTTTAAACACAAATTAACAAATATTTACTGATAACATGTGATTATTATTATATATAAACAAATATTAGTGGCTGTTGCAGTGTTCTAAAACTGAATAAACACAAGGATGCAATAAGTAACAAAATATGTATAGTTGTTTTTTTTTTTTTTGCAGCCAATTATCATGTTAAAAAATGGTTGAAAGTTTACAATATTACAAATACACCATTTTCAAAAGAATTTTTTGAAAGAAGAATTGCTTACGAAGTATTTCAAAGCAAAATAACTTTTCTTTCACTTCTTTTGGAAACGGTGTTTAACCCCAACTGAATAATATAGATAGTTAATTTTAATTATAAAGTCAATATTTGTTTATGTGTTTGGCAAATTCATGTCAAAAACAACAACAACAACAGACAAATAATAGTACAACTAATACGAGTAATTATACTTACAACATAAACATTGCATTGTACAATTTGACAATGCAACGGGTAAACAACAATTAAAAATTGTTCAAAATTATAAGTATTTTAGAAATACAGGCAAAACCAGCTAGAAACTAGCTAAAAGAGTGGAATAAATTAATGGCTAAACCGCCATCTTGTCGAAGAAAAATATACAAAAAAAAACGGACACAAATAAATAACAACTCTACAACTAATTTACAAAGTTTAACATGGAAAATCAACTAACGAACGAACGAATGTTGTTAAATGGTTACAAATGAAATCATGAAAACATAAAAAAAGAAAACTTCACATAATAAATATTCGTACTAAATAATTTAGACACAGAAAAACTATTAATCGATTCCGGTTTAGCTGTTTTTTTGTTTCAACTTCTTTTGTCTTTTTGCTGTTGATGTGTCAGACAGGAATCAGTATTTAACCATCGTGCCATTACATAATTTTAATATAAGCCAACTCGTATATGTTTATATGTATATGTTGGTATTTAGCCTAAAAAAGATGGAGAAGGAATTGAAAACCTTAAACTGTAAGAGAAGACGGAAAAGAGGTGTGTTGTGTGTCAGTTAGTTGGAAAATTAAAATGATATTTGCATGTTATGCATGCATACACTTTGCACACTTGCTATTTATTTACATATTTATTTGTTGTTGTTTTTTTTTCAAGAAAAAGTAAAAAAATAAGAAACTTACAAATGATATCTTTAAATATGTTAAATTTCAAAAACGTGGCATGTAACGAAAGAAAATGGGGGGCTTGTTGTTATTGTAACATGATGAATATTCTTTATCTATAAGGAACAGTATTACTATAGGCCTATCAAAACATATCTTCTTTTAACAAAGAATAGGTTATCATTAGCTAGATATCTTATCTTTATAGATCGCATTTTATCACTTTGAAACAGGCTCAAGATCTGGCAATATACTGTAATAACTGATAACATTGCTATATAAAGGTATTTTTTATAATTATGGAAGTCTATCAATATCTTAAAATCTTTCCTTAACAAAACGTATACCTTCATCAGCTCTAAATTTACTCTGTATGAATCGTATTATTTATACAGCGAGAACCCTATCATATCTATAGTAGGTAGGTATATTCTGCCTGACAATTGGATCTCCGCTCCGGAACCACCCGATTCTAAATCGACCAAAGATTGTCAATTCAGCAACAGCTGTATCAACCTGGAAGAACATCCAGTTGCAGCCAAACTGTTACAACAACCTCAACTGCCTCTATCGTTATCTCAAAATATATATTTCGTTATCGAGGAAATTCTAGTGATAATTCAAAACATTTCTAACTCCAACTTTCAAAATCTTCTCTCTACAGATACTATGTATATTGCCAGCTCAATGCCCCTTCTATATGTAAAAGGAAAGTTGATTCCAGTAGGTTAGTTTTTACTAATATAAAACATTTCCAAATATATTTCAGCTTTCTCTAATAGTTTTTCTCAAATTTTACATGAAAATTATATTAGAAATTCGCAAGTTCGGAGATCATGTGTGAAGATACTCTGCCAAAAGTGCAAACAATAGGCCCGATTGTAGGATTATTTCATCGGATCCTATGTAACATATATACATACATTATCCTTTTAAACTAACTAACAAACCATGTAGGAATAAGTATACAGCTTCCTCGAAATATTTGCGTTTATAGAGTATTATTACTACAAAATCTTCCCCAATCTCCAACTCCCAAACTGCCCAATTAAGAGTGATAGATTTATAAGTTGACCTAAATATTCCTCACACAAAGCGAACACTATCACTAATTCTAGAATCGAGATCTACTTCATTCAGATTTTCCATTAACACAGAGAACTTTAAAGCTTACTCATGATCCTCTCTTAGTCGCTAGCTCAAAATTTTCTCCAGAAAATAAATATATGAAGCTCCCCTATAAAATTCCTAAAAGACGTCGCTGTTTTGTGTTTATAAAATGCGATGTGTATGCAGAGGGATAAAAAGAAACCGCCTTTGTTTTTGCTACGAAGACAAGCAGGACCTGATAATACACAACAAAAACAACAAAAGGGTGTTGTTGTATGTTAATGTTAATATTATGTGTGCTTAAAGAAATAACTACAATAACAACAAACACAACAAGCAAATTCATATTGCTTTCAAATTGTATTAACATGAAAAACGACTTGTGAACGCTTGACTTCAAAAAGATTATTTAAACAAATGTGATTTACTGCAATCAATTTTAAAACTTTGCAAACATGCTCGTACAACAAACCAGCAACAACAATAATAAAATTCCTCCCAAAATAAAACAAAAAATACTCTTGATATATACACAAAGTAAACACTGTTAATAGATTTGGGGGGTTGAAGGCAAAAAGAGGGACAATTGCTATATGAGAGTACATATTTAAGAGAGGATAGATAAAATGAGTAGAGTGGAGGCATTTGTATAACGACACCTTTTTTGAATTAAACACTTTTGCAAATTGCTGCAGTCAGCAAATACATCAAGACACAAATAGCCGACAAAGAAGTACAACAAAAACAACACAACTAGACATCGTTACTAGTGACAATTGAACCAGCGCCAACTTATTTCTTTCTACACACTCACCGCTACAAAAAGGAATCGCGTACAACTCAACGACAGGGATGGCATATTAGACTTTTATTATTTTCAACGAATGAAAGAGATGAACAGAGAGATGGAAAAATCTTTGGGGGGCAAAGCGCTGACGACAAGCAAAAGTCAAAGAAGCATATAAGCGACGGCGGCACAATTACGACAATTAACGTAAGCAACCAAGTGGAACAGAATAGAATTTAATATATTACACATGTAAAGACAAACCAACAACAACAACAAACCAAGACCCAGAATTTAACAATATGATGAGGGCAACAGGAAGAAGGGAAATAATGCTGCAACACAGAAAAAAATGAGATGCCAACAAAAGAATATGAAAAGTAACACACACAGAAAATAAACGTCAAATTGCTAAAATTGATGACGTTTTTGATGACAGCTTTAACCAACAACATAAAATATACACCAACAAACTAACGAACGAACACTCACACTAAACACAGCGGAAACACCAACAAAAGAGGAAGTGAGTAAAAGGGAAAGAATGGTAAAAACATGAAAACACTTTTGCTTCACATTGATTGGCTGTTTGCTACAGTTTACTCACTCTTATACATGGAAAAACTCGTTATTGCTAATTGTCTCTCTCTCTCTCTTTCATACAGTTTATTAGTAAGGCGTTGCCATATTAATTCCAATTAGACTTGTTTTCTTATTTATTTCTTCCGATAAAGTAAAGTGACGTCACTACTTTTCAGAGAGTAAAATTTTAGTTCGTTTGTGTTAATAAAGATTATGGAGAGAGTACAACACACAAAATTCTATACATTCATTTAATTCGAGAGTAAAAACTCGTTTTGTTTGTTGTTGCTGCTGTAAATGCATGCAAACAGCAAATTGTTAAAGGAACAGTGTTACCAGTTGTTTAGCATTTCTCGTTTACATTTACAGTTGCTCGCTCTCTCTCGCATGATACACGGGCGCCACGAGCCATTTTTTGCGTGTTTTTGTTTGTACGTTTTGTAGCTTAAAGTGCGGATACGTTTTGCCGACGCAATTTTAATAAAAAAAGAAAAAGTTTTCTATCAAAATTAAGTGTAATAAGTGCAGATTAAATAAAATGCACTTTATCAATAAATAATCTTTAATATATTGTTTAAAACTTAAAAATTGTGAAATGTGTTTACTTAAAAAACAAATTTAAAGGTTAAGAAATAAATAAAAAACAAAAACTAAATCCATGACCATGTTACGTTCCAGTAGTCCTGCCATGTCTGAAATATCTGTGGGTTCTCCCAGCCCGCCACCGCCATTACACTCGGCCACAGCATCTACAAATGGTTTTCATGTTCTCAACATAAAAAGACTTAGACCCAGCGTGGAAATAATACCACCACCAACTGTACAATTTCCCCCACCCATGGCATTGCCTCAACGTAGAAAATCGAGTGCGGAGCGTGTTAAAAGTTTTTCTATAGCTGATATACTGGGGAAAAAGGAAAATGAAGATAAAGCTCCTTTGGAAGTAAAACCCATCAAAAGATCAGGAACGCCACCATCAAAACCTTTAGCTCTTGCCAGCATTCCGGTAACGCATCATATGCCTCCCCATATATTGGCAGAACGTTTACCACCAGCTCCTCTTGCCGCTCCAGCACCTTTGCTAATGTTAGACCTACCGGGACTACACAAAGTAATACCCACAGCATGGGAGCCAACACCAGTCAGCAATCCCAATAACACTTCTCCTCCTACCTTGCCCATACACCATTTCTTTCCACCGGCCTTATTGCACTATGAACAACGTTTGGCTTGGGACTATCAGCGCCAATTGCAAGAACATTTCCAAGCACAGGCTCAGCTTTTACGACAAATGAGTATGGATCCTAATATTATACCTTCAGAAGATGGTTCAGAACGTTCTCGTTCTAGTTCGGCTGGTAGTCAGTGTTATTCGCCTGAGGTAAATGTTGCCGAAGATGACGATGATGATGACGTTGGGGAAGAGGGTGAGGAAGAATCTGTGAGAAATTCTAGTAGTAATGAGGAACGTTTACCCGCCAATAGGGATAAAAGTGATACAAATGCAAAAAAATCAGATGATAAATTGAAGAAAAATTCAAATGATACTCCATTGGATGCTTTGTTTCAGCTATCAACCAAAAATTTTGATGAAGATCAAGGTAAGTTGGAATTCAGTTTAGTTAATAACTTTATTTCCTTCGCGTTACTAGAAGTGTACAATCATAATATATGGAACTTAACTTCTTTAAACTGTTATACAACTGTTATACAAACACTCCAGAGATTATATCGCTCTTCTCGGTTCCTATTTACACATAACCTTGCTTCTATGCTATAGTTTGATTATAAAAATAATTATTTAAGATATCAGTGTACTTTTTAAATTCATGGTCCTTAAGGTTTAGGCACACTTATGATAATAAGAGTTCTTTTTCGAAATCTAATAATTTCATTTAAAGATCGAGGTCGGAAAGTTTTTATTTTATGGCTCCAGAAATCATTTCTTTAAATACAATGAGCGTTTACTAACCTATATATTTTTTAGAACTCTTCCAGTAACTTTGATTTTCAGAGATTTTATTCCAGAATATACCAGGAATAGATCACTTCTTTCCGCTTTTAT
This sequence comes from Lucilia cuprina, assembly GCF_022045245.1. Lineage (NCBI taxonomy): Eukaryota > Metazoa > Arthropoda > Insecta > Diptera > Calliphoridae > Lucilia > Lucilia cuprina. The sequence goes on from NC_060952.1 coordinate 4,438,699, forward strand.
AGAAGAGCATATTGCATGGATATGATATCAGTTAAATTTAAGTTGGAAACATGTAACAAAATGTTAAAATATGAAGTTAGGTTATTTACTAAGACCACAGGAGTCATCAAAGAATGATAGAAGCTGCCTTCAGATTGTTGCAAAAAATCTATCGATTGAGTAGTTTTAATAGGAAGAATCGAGAAATTTCTACTTAATCAATCCCATTATAAATACGATTAAGTACTTTGATTTAATCCTGGAATTAAAGAGATCTCCAGATTAATACGTACTTGTTCAAGAATTTTTTCCTAATTTAAGAATGAATCCATTCTAAATGTTAAAATCATACTATGTATTTCGTTATTCCAAACAGTCAAGCGCATGATTGGCCATATACGAACTTTATATGACAAGCGTTCACCAAATATTTAACAATTGGTTTTAAGTTTTTTTATCTATTATTAAATTAATTACAAAATTACATGTTTATTTTAAATAAATAATGATTAAAATTTCTTAACATTTGCGGTAAATTTATTTTAATAAAGTAAATCTTTTAAAGATTTTTTCAATTAAATAGAAAATTATAAACAATTATTAGATTAGAATTTATAAATGTACAACAATTTTATTAATATACTTAATTAATTCAATAATACTATTTTATTACTACATATTAACAGTAGATATTTGTTGTTGTTTGTTTTTTGAAACGTGTGGTAAATTGTTGTTAAAGCCAGAGATGGATAGTTGAGTTTTTTGTTATAAGTAATTTTGTTAGTTAACGATGAATTTCGAGAGGCAAAACATTACACTGTTATAACAGGTACTTTGGGAATGAGGACAGATTTTATTTCTTATACCTTATACAAGAGTTAACTATTACTATAGCATGTCCTTGATTAAGAACTAAATAACCCATAAGTGTATAGACTAGTTGGAATTTTGTGAGTTGAATCATATTGCGAGTCATAGGTTCGATTCCCACAACAACTGTTGTCTGTTCTACTATAACTTCAGTAGTAAGTTGGATTAATAAGAAATTATATCCATTATACCCATGTCTGGCTCATGCTGTTTAAGAACTAGAAAAAATGAATCGAGTGTAAAGAGGAACAAGCAGTTTGGGTTCATTCAAACATTTAAGCTTTTATGTCTAGTGCAAACTAATGTGCGTTATTATCCATTCATACTTAAAAGTCTTATAAATTTATTAATGAATGTTTGAATGTATGTTTTATATCTAATGATTTACTTTATTTCATTTTACTTTCATTGAGAGACGCGATCGTTCTGTAAAACGATATGTCGGTGAATTTACTTTGATCAATTGTTAATTAACCACAAAACAAGTTGCAAATTAGACTTACACTCTTTCTTATACTTAATATATCTACAGAGTATTACTATTGTTGTTGTTGTTGTTAGAAAATGTTTATTGGTAATATTATTGTTAATAGTATTATTTGTTGTTTAGTTAGTGTTATTGTTATAGCTGTTGGTTTTTTTTCATTATAATGGCCAAAGTATGAAAAAGATAAACATTGCCCAACAAAACAACAGCAGGAATAGCAGCAACAAATCCAACAACAAATGTTTTTAATCATGTTGCATGTTAAAGTTTAAGCGTCTACACCAAAACAAGCAAACTAAACATTGCAACGAGCAATCAACAACATTTTTTTCCCAAATCAATTTTTAAACTTTTTTCTCATACTCGTCGCTGGAAAGTGGTAAAAGAAATTCTATTAAAGAAAGACGTTGTAAACGAAGGAAATCACCATTAACCATGAAATATGAATTGTAATTTCAATGGGTTTGGTTGGTTATTTCTTTTGTAAATAATTATCGTTTTTTTATTATTTTAAAGTGATTTTTAGTTAACAATTGAGAAATTAATTGCAAGTTATTAAAAAATGAGGCCAAACACGTTTTAATAGTTATTTATTGGTAAAGATGGAGAGAGTGTTCGATAATCGATAAATTGTATGGAAGAGTAGAGAAGATCAAAAAAAGAATATAGAATAAGATCAAAAGTGGCAAGTAAGTAACAAGATCTCGGCAATTATGCATAAAACATAAACTATTCCATTTCTGAGACTTTTAAAACAACTTAAGGAAACTTTAGATGAACTACACTAGAGCAATGAGAATATCAAGAAAGAGAGGCTACAGGCCTCTCTATTTAATGGATCTGTTAACATAATTAAAAAAATGTCTTCTCAGTAGATCAGTGACAGAAACAAGACCAAGAGAAATGAATGAAAAAGGTTTTTGTATAATGGTCACTTCAACTATCGATAGTTTCCTCTTCTATGTTCTGAAATAATCATTAGAAGTTGTTGCTTAAAAAATTGGTAAGAGAGTAAGAATTCCAATTACAATTTCAATCATATTCCAAAGTTCATATATAAAACTTTATGAATCCTTAGACTTTCGTAACAATTGACGCTTCTCATAAACGACACTTAAGCAAAGAGAGAGAATTAAGATCTGATTAAAATCAGGAAAGGTGTCGATCGGTTTATGTAAAGTATCAATAGAAATTGAGCTCCGTTCTTAAGAGTCATAGTCAGTACTTTTACACGAACGTCTGAACCTTCAATGATCCATGCTCATCCGTTTCTTTGCCTTAATATATAAATTGGGATATTGGGCAAAATAGTTTTGATGTTCTCATATGCAGATCTTTTGCGGACTTATCATGTTTTTAAAGATGTTTGATCTTTCCGATTGTTATATGGAATAGATGATTTGAAAAAAGTTATTCCATTTTCTTCAAATATCAGAACTTTGAAATATTACAACATTGATTTTCGTCTATATAATTCCCACATAATTATCTCAAAAACGTAAGACTACAGTTATGCAATATATATATTCCGTTTTGAAATTGTTTTTCTTTATTGTGATCGTATTTTTAAGAATTTGCAACACTTCAAAACAAACTATTAAGGTTTGCAATGTAAAAGAGAAAATTAAGCGTGGCGCTAAATAAAATCATTAAATCTTGTAGCTGTTTACTACTGGTCAACACGTATCTTTGGAATTGTATTAAGGCAACAATAATAATAAAAAAACATTCCATGGTAATTGTGCTCATTTCTATACAGAAAACAAAAAAAAATATGATAGTTGTGGTCAAAACAACAACTGACAATACAAAACTGATGACCATAATCAGCTAAATAAAATCCAGTAGCAGTTTCAACAACTCATCTAACACAAGAAAAACATCATTATTAAATACTGATTACCGATTACTCACAGACTACTGAACTGATTAAGCAGTATTAACATACACAGACGGACGGACGGACACATACAATAACAATTTGTAACAATTGTTGAATGTTTTTGGTTTGCTTGCAAACACACACACACACACACACATTACATTTGAAGTTATTGTTGCAACCTTGAAGGATTTCTTTTCAGTTTAATACCGAATTACACGTACGTGCTTTGTACAAATTCAATTTATTCCTCATCGTCATCATCATCGTCAATCGACACAATAACTTTTAAGCTTTGCCAGCAAAAATAAATCTTTTAAAACTCCCGTCATCTCTGCAACAAGTTAAATGGAAACGTCCCAGAAGATGTGAAAATTATACTTGTAGAAGAAACCAGTAGCCAACTACTAAATAACTAAGTAGGTAAGAAGAGTTAAGTTTAGAATCAAAAAAAAGAGTGTGTGATTTTGGCCAACAAACATTCGAGTTCAAGAAGGTCTACAATACAACAAATGCAAAATGCTTAACAAGATATAGAGCTCATTATATGAAAACAGTGAAGAAAACTAAGAAAAAGATGAAGCCGAATCAGAAAAAGTAGTAAATTGAAACTCAAGCAGTGGACTTAATCATCACGCAGTCACAGTCACAGTCACACACAGTTTGTAATCAGAGACTCAATCATTATCGTCGTCGTCATCCTCATCAGTCGACATAATCGTCATATTTTGCCAGTGATTGTTGGCTTAGTTTAAGCTCACGTTTTTCTCTGTTGCTACTGATGTTTTTTTCTTTTTGTTCAAAACTGTTTTCCCCATTTGAATATTCAGTTATCTGTTTATATACGAGGATCGCAATTTAGTTTCAAATTCAATATAATTTTAATAATTTTATTAATCCCACATCTTTATTCCACCCTCGTATATATGATTATGTAGTTCAAGTTGGACAAAAAACACCATCGTTCATTGGATCATTCATTCTTATTCATCCAACCAATTTCTGGGGTGATCATGTCACAATTTTCATTGTAACTAACATACTACTTACAAGTACGAATACACGATCGTATGCAAAACAATTGAGAAATTGTTTTTTTTTTTTCTGCAGACAGTCGGTCAATCAGTCAGTTCAGTTCATGTGTTTTTGTTTTTTTTTTTTTTCCTTTTACTCCATCAACATCATAAACAGATTGCGTTTTGTATTAAAAAGATGTCTTTCGCATCTTTTTTAATATGAATATTATAATAATCCATCTGACTGATCTGTCTGTCCATTCAGCCATCCATCAGTTAGTTGAACTGACCTTACTACTACTTCTTTTACGCTTTAAGCAGAAACTCATCAGCAAATGCTAGCGAGTATGAGCTTAAAATAAAGCAAAAAATATTGTATGAAATTACGTGCTATATGACAACGATTGATCAATGTGTTTTTGTTTTATAAGTATTTTATTCAGATTTTTTTTTCGTTATAAACAATGATGATCGTCATCATAATAATTGTTTGACATTAAAAAAAAAGAAAGCTACTTCTTTATTTATGCTAGAAAAGAGTGAAAATCGCACAAACGTATGACTTTTAAATATTAAAACTGGACTAGACTTTGTGGCAACAAATGATGACTTGTATTTTATTCAAAACTGTTTGAGGGAAATTTTACATTTTGCTTGAAGGAGTTAAGAGGCAAAGTAATATATTATTTGTCACATAATTACATTTACTTAGAAAAAATCACTAAAAGAAACATTTTCTTTCAAATAGAAAGTTTTAAAAATTTTAAATTTTTTTAATTAATTATATAGAATTTATGAAATTTTCTTTAAAACATATAATTATTAATTTTTAACCCGGAGGACAAAGTATCTTTTTTTAAAGCATCTGAGCAGCGCTAAAATCCTTTTTGCCATCGTCTGATGAAATGTTTACCATAATATTTTTCGGAATTAATAATTGAAAGATATTTTTTAAATTTCAAAAGCGGAAAAATGTTCATTAAAATAAATCTATATTTTTTAAAAACTATCTCAATGTTTTTTTGAACGTATTAACAGTTTTAATGAGAAACAGTTTTAATGAGAATTTCCCTGTCATATTAGTATTTTTTAGGACAGTTATAGTTATTTAATCAAAACTTAGTAGAACCGTACATTGAGGGAAAAATCATCCAAATTGACATCAAAGTGTTTCAAATTTTTCAATAACATCCGTTGTCAAAGTATTGTCAAAGTATGTTGTAAAAATTTCAACAATTTGTTGTCAAAATCACAACAATGCATTGCCGAAATGACACAAAGTTTAATCAATATGACAATGATGCGTTGTAACTATTACAACGATGATTGTCAAAATGATAACTCGGTGCTATTTACTATTAACAACGGATTGTATCAATTTCGGTACTTTTCTACCAGTTTCTTTCACCTTTATCATATCAGCTAGATCCTCCCCTTCATGTTTTAACAGACGGACATATCTCGTTAGAATTAATAAGGCTCAAAATACACATTTTTACTCTAGAACAAAACACTCCGATGTTGCTCAGATGTCGAGTATTAGTCTTCTACCAGATTTTAAACATATCTTTAATTTTTAGCAAGTAGTCTTTTCTTATCCCATTCCAGCGGAAACGTTTCGTTATTAATCCAATTTTCAAATATGTAATAAAAATATGCATATTTAACTAAAGGTAGCAGCTACCACATGCAGTTGTGTTGCAAATATAATTTTAACTGCGCTACGAATTAGTCGGAGCAAATTTTTTAACAGACAATAAAAAATGAGTGCTGCCCCATAATTAATGCATATTTTTGTCAACAATTTTATAAGGCCCAACAACCAACACTATGGTTGTCATGTAAAGTTAAGTATCATAATATAACTGACAATTACGAGGGATAATTCTAAAGGAAGGTGAATAGAAAAGAGAAAAAAAAAACAAAACTACTTACTTAACTAACTATTTTAAGGCAACTGTAGTAAGTACTTACAAAACTCCCTATTTGTGAGTGTGGTAAGATCTTGCTTCAAATATCATCCCCTTGCTCAAATAATGACTTAAAATGCTATTTGTGTAAGAAGATTTTAACATTTTAAACCCTTGGTCAATGTAAGTTTTTGTTGAGAGTACACGGAGGAAAAAATAAATATGCACTGGTACCAAATTGACAAAAGTGTTTACCACGTTTGTTAACATTTAGACAACGGCTGTGTATAAAATTTAGATTTCCACAACGAATTGTTGTAATGTTGACAACATAACAATGTCAACATTACATAGTGTTGTCATACGTATGTATATACCTTGACTAGGGATGTTATTGAAAAATTATAAACACCTTGGTGTCAATTTGGTACCAGGCGAGTGTTTTTCGTTTTTCCTCTATATATGTACTTGGGATAATAAACTTGACTTTAGATAACATTAAATAAATTTGTAATTTTTGGAATATTAGAGAAATTAATCACTTCTGCCATTTTTAAATAATTATTTTTCTATAAGAAAAAAATTTTCAATTTGCTCTCGCACATACGAACACATATTACTACTATGTTTGCATATTGTTTAATAAATTTTTTACCATATTTTTTTCTCGTTAAAAATCATTGTAGAATATCTCTCTATACGGCCATAAATTTCAAATTCCCAACACGAGACAATATTTTTCAATTTTATTAATTTTTTTATTGGTTTGTTTTTTTATTTCTCTTGTTTGAAATTTATTTTGAATCAAAAAAAAATCCATATACAACAAAACCATACAGCTTCAAATTTGCCAAACGCCTAATAAAATTTAATATTTATATGCATACGAATATTAATTAAGTTTTTATTTATGCAACAATTTTTTTATTATCATTGTTGTTTTTTTTACTTTGTACAACAAATTTGTTAAGGATTTTTTTTTTTTTGTATTAAGCAAAACAAAAAAAAACAAACTAATAAATAATAAATGTTGAAAAAAATATTAATTATATTTCAATATTTTTCGATTGCTAATTGCAAATGAAATAAAGTTAAAATATTAAGAAAAAAACTACTATTAGTTTACAGGAAAATTTTTAAAGAAAAATTTTTTTTTGAAAATTTAAAAATATTTTTAAAAGAAAATTAATTGCTTTTTATATATTGGTGACCCAGATTTTTTTAGTTTGAAAAAATTAGAATTTTTTATTAACAACATATACAAATAAATATATTATTGAATATTGAATAGTATTAGCTTTAAAAAGAGATAATAAACGTTTTTCTTTTTCTTACTTTTTCCTTATTTCTCTCAGTGTATGGGTCACGAATTTTCAAATAAGATACGAAAAGTATGTTATTTAATACATTGACACTTCCCATTCTATTGGCAATTCCTTTCAGTGTATGACGTTAATAAAACCTTAAAATGGCTACCATTTTCTGGGGCTACAAAATCTAAAATTTCAGCATTTAAATAAACATTTATATTTGTACTTTAATAAATGTTTATAACAAATAAAATTATAAGTTATTTAATGTAAACATATACTTCATATTAGCTGTCTATTTACTTTTAGCAGCATGAGTAAGTAGTTTAGGTTGGTTGACTGACTCCATAACTGACAGACAAACTGACTTGGCTTTTATTTTTTCTTACTGACAGTAATTGTGTTTAAGTGTTATTTAAAGTAGATAATTTTAAGGTTGTTATTGTGGTTGGCTTGTCTTAAAAGCGAATAAAATATTAATTTTTCTATTTTTACGTTTTAATATTTACAAAACATTTACAAAACATTACAATGGGTCAAATTTTGTTTAAACTGTTTTACTGTTGTTTTGTTGGTTTTGTTAAAAAAAATTTTAGTCGGCAAAATTTAATAACATGTTTTAAAGACACTGTAAATGAGCTCAAAAAGCGTAGCTTAAATAGACATTTACACGCAAAAAAATATATATGCACTTAATGAAAGAGTTAGAGTGTAATGTAATGTTTGCCCAGCAGTTTTGTCTTTTAAGGCAGTTTTTCTTCAAGATTGACATGATTTATGCATCATTTTGTATTTTCTGTAAAAAGATATAGTCTACTTTATACATCCCAGGTAATGCAGCAAGAAGTCACTGACCACTTAAGTGTCCCTACATAATCTAAAGCGAAGTTTTTTAAACTTGTTTGATCATTTCAGAGTTTGTAAGCTATGTAGAGAGAGTTTGTAAGCTATGTACAGAGCAGGATTGACATGACTTAATTTGGTCTTTTCTGTAAAAAGAGATTACTCAATTGTCTACTTTTTACATCCCAGGTAATGCAGCAAGAAGTTACTGACCACTTAAGTGTCAATACATAATCTAAAGCGAAGTTTTTTAAATTTGATTGCCAATAATTTATATATGTATATAAATGATTTATATCTATAGAATGATTAATATCTAAGTATTGTCATTAGATATTAATTGTTTACTTTATAAGTCCCGGGTAATCTATAAGGAATCAAATGATCATTTAAGTGTCTGTAAGATATGTATGTAGAGAGCAAGATTGACATTAATTTATAGTTCATTTTGCCTTTTCTTTAATAAGTGATTTGTCTACTTTACACAACCCAGGTAATGCAGCAAGAACTAACTGTTCACATAACTTTCCCTACGTAATCTAGATCGAAGTTTTTTTGACAAAAATTTTACATTTAATAAAATGATAAATCTTTATACAATGATTAATATTGTATTGCTTTTAGACGTTAATTGTTTACTAAGTCCCAGGTAATCTATAAGGACTCAAGTGATCATTTCAGTGTCTGTATGCTGAATTTGTAGAGAGCTAATCATTTTAAACTGTCGCTAATAAAAGTTTAAAAAAAATTAATTTTATTTTTATAAATTATTAATTTTATGTTACTGGTAAACTATCGAAAAGTCAATGGTCACTTTAGTAGCTCTAAGTAAGCTAAAGTTTAAGTTAAATAAAGTGTAAGTTTAAAAGAGTTAAAAAATTTAGTTTTAACAGTGACAACGAACTGCAGGGTATGATGATAAACCTAGTGATTGTATGTTATAGAAATGAGAGATTTGAAAATTACAATAGCTGAACTAATTGAGACACAGATGATCATCGTAATAATGAAATCATAATGATGATAAAAAATTAAATGATAAAATACATAATAAAGCTGATTTAAGATAATAAAATGCCAACTATTTACATTGACACACAAGACGTTTTTTTTTTTGGCAAAAATGCAATAATTTTTCAAAAATAAGCCTTTTTCGAAACGTTTTACAGTTCCTGATTTTTCAAAATTTGTGTTTAAAAAATAACAATATTTTTACACAAAGAAGGTATATTAAAAGTAATTATGTGCTTTTAATTTGTTTAACAAATTTTTAGCACAATCCTCCTAATTTGCTTTAATAAAAAGGGCCACTTAAAACCAGACACCTAAATAAATACTTATATTATGAAAAACCCACCTCATTTCAAATGAAATAAGTTTTTTTATTTTATATTTAACATTTATTATGTATTTTTTTAACTTTGTTTTATTAAGCATTTTTAATGTAATTAAATTGTAATTAGGGATGCATCCGCATTCACACACCTCCTATGTATGTATGTGCATATGTGTGTAGGCATGTGCGTGTAGATACAATTATATCTGATTATTTATCTTATTTTCTCCTGCTTAATTTATATACTTTGTTTATTTGTATATTATTTTTAACTACAACATTGTTGCCATTTTCCAAACCAGTATTTATGTATGTATATAAGTATGTATATATGTAAGTTGTCATTCACCTGTTACTTCTATTTTTTTATTTTTTTGTGAAAAAGTTATTGTCAGTGTATGACAATTGTAACGTTTAATTAAAGTTTAAATGCTTGTCTGTTTGTTGGGAGAACACACATGGTAAAACATGAAAAATGCGTTACCATTTTAATGTGCTTGGCTGGTTAAATGGCTGGATGGTTTGGTTTTAAAACAAGAGCTGTTTTTATTAATTATTTTGACTTTTTTTTTTGATTTTTATTACTAATTGGCTCAGAACCGTTAGATCTCTAATATTATTTGAAAAGATCTTAAACAGACAAAAGTAAAAATGAGAAATTTTGTTTGATACATTTCTGGTACAATTTGAATTAGACTAGACAGTAGACTGACCCATAGAGTGGATTAGTTCTAATGCTAAGCAATATTCTATTGTACTAACAATTCAATGCAGTGTCCAGTGATTAATTCATAAACTAATAAAAATACTAGTTAATAGACTACAATTCAGTACATCAATTATTATAAATATATTAGTCAATAGTTTTTAGTGATTCAGTTATAGACAAGTTACAAGTTTTATAAAGTCCATCGATTAGTTCATAGACCAGCCAATAAACTATTCCATACACAGAAAAGACTTGTCCATAGACTATTTAAGGGATAAGTAATAGACTAATAAAGGAATTACTTCGGCACATGTAAGGGGACCAAGTTAATATGACCGTCTTTCAAGGAGAAACGCACAAAACATCTTATAACCCGAAGTAGGCGGGATATATCGAATTATCGATAACAGTAATAACATCGACAAGCAAGTCGACTTGCGCTCTCCTTCAATGAGTGCTCTCGCATTTGCATAGGTAGGAGAATAGAAAAACGGTCCCCCACCTTATCCGTGAATGCCCTGCTCTGCCCGTTAGGAGAAGCTTTTTTCCTGGCAGTTATTTTATATCCAACTTAAGATATCAGGGTCTAAACTAAAAGACATATTGAGTCTTTTCATGGCTACAGGCTGGATCTATAAACATACAGCACTTCATCGAAACGGGCTCCCGTCGACTCTACTTAACTATTCGCGCACAGTCAACTTCCATGTTAACCCACCAACCATTTTATATATTAGTTCAAAGACTAGTCCATAGACTAGATGATAGACTTATATTATGTACTAGCTCTTAGTTTAATCCATAGACAATACGTCCGTTACCAAATTGACACCAAAGTGTTTATAATTTGTCAATAACATTCGTTGCCAAAGTATACGAATAGGTTCGACAACACTAAGTTGTCAGACAACGCAACGTTATCAACATTGCTACAACTCGTTGACGAAATCTAAATTTTGTACACATCCGTTGTCTAAATGTTAACAATGGTGGTGTTCTAACTCTTTGAATTTTATTGCAAAATTATAAACATTTTGGTGTCAATTTGATAGCAGGTGTGTACATTTCTTTTTCCCTTTGTGTAGACAATAAACTAGACTTAGCTGGTCCATACTAGTAGATTAACCATTCAATAGATTACTCCATAGGCAAGTCCACAAATTAGACCAGAAACAAATTCATAGTTAGTTCATAGTATTTGTCAACAGACTAGTACATGCATTAGACAATAGGCTAGTGTAGTCTACGAAAAAGTAAGTTTTTCAAAAGCAAAGGTATATTTAAAACATTTTTAAAAATGTAACATTTCTTCTTTCAGTGTAATACTAACACCTTTTTATTTTTTTATTTTTCATATTCTAAAAATTGTCTGTAGTATTTAAAATGAATGCACACAGTTGAATTGCAAAATGCTTAAATCAAATTATATATTTAATATAATTTGATATAAAATTTTAGAATTGTTTGCTTAATATTTTTTGTATCGTTACTAACTTGTAGTCACGTCATGCCATTTTTCATTTATCATGTCATTTAGACTTTTTTATTTTTTTCATAATATTTATTTTATCTGCTGGAGAATTTCGATTTTATGTTTTAAGAATTATTGTGTTTCTCTATGGTTTAATTATATACCCTGAATAATATGTAGTTGTTCCAAAGAATTAATATGTATGTGATTTGTGTAGCTCTGTGTATTTTGAGACAAATATTATTAACAAATATAAAAAAGCAACAATTTTTACTAACAATATTTGTTAAATATAAAATAAAAAAATATAGTAAAAATAAATATGGCGTGACTAATTAAAAACAAATACTGGTGTACAATAATAACAATTGTTAAAATAAAAAATTGGTTATTAAATGACTAGAGTTGAAAGCTTTTTATAATTTTTAACAAGAAAGTTCAATTTTGTAATTAGAATTTTAAATAATAACAATATTGTTAGGTTTTTGAATAATTATGACATGTTATTACGGGGGAACATTTATTTGCTTTTAATATAAAATATATTTAGGAGAAAATATATTAACTAAAGGGGAATTATATTGATTTTTTTTAAATTATTTGTTTCTTTTTGAAACTAATCATTACTACACAACTCCCTAGTAATGTAGGCTGTATACATACAAAACTTTAAACAGAAATCCTTTAGCTATAGCAAACTTTAAATTTTGATCTTAAACCTTTAACATTTTGAATGTAATTATCATTTTAACTAAAAATCTTATTTTTGCACTTTATTTGTACTTTCGCATTTTAAAAACGCATTTACAGTCAAAACACCACTGCAACCTGGAGGCGTTGGTCAATTAACCAACGAAAAAAAAAACTCGATATATAAAAATGCAAACAAAGATAATATGGGCAATTGAGATGTGAGAGTGTGTTGTGCATAAATATATTTATTTCGGTGTATATATAGAGAAAAAAATACATAAAATAAGGGAACATACGTAAATAAAATTTTGTGAAAACCCGCACAAGTTAGTCACTGGTTTAAAGCCAACTTTTTGCCAAAACACCAAAAGTCAAAATAAAGAAACAACATTTGGTAATGACTTTATTATAATGATGAGCAACTTGGGAGGCCTTTAGCCAAAAAGAGTAAAAAATTTAAAGACATACATACTAAATGAGTAAATTATAGTATTTATACCCTGTAGTTCGGAGTCAAGGTCTCGAGTGGCAAAATATTTTTTAAATAATTTTTTTGAGAAAAGATATATTTTTGTATAAAAAAGTAACTTTTTGTGTTAAAAATTAAGGACACGTAAGTGATAATTGGCTTCATTTCGTTCATAATAAAGTATTTTTGTGAAAAAAAGTAAATTTTTCAGAGAAAAGTAGAGTTTTCCAACGACAGAGCTTTTTTGTAAAAAATTGCAGTTTTGTTTAGAATGTGCATTTTTGTGAATACATAAATGTTTGCATTTTTTTTAATAAAAGACTTGAAACTTAAGGTCGCCTAAGTGATTATCGGTTTGTAGAAAAAATAAAAAAAGTTTAGTTTTCCGACAAAAGGTAAGTTTTGTTACAAAAGCTTTTTAAACTTTCTTTTTATGAAAAAAGTGCATTTTTGAAATTTGAGGACCGTTAAGTGAACAAGTTTTTCAGAGGAAAGTACAATTTTTCTATAAAAGAGTATTTTTGTAAAAAAAAAAACTTTGAAAACTTTCTTTTTGTTAAAAGTGCAATTTTGTACAAAAAAGTGCAAGTTTGTAAAAAAAAAGCATTTTTACAAAGAGCATTTTTGTAAAAAGTGCATTTTTGTAAAAACATACATTTTTGCTTTTTTTTAATAAGAGACTGGAAACCTAAGGACACGTAATGATTATTGGTTTTTTAAAAATTAAATTTTTCAGAGGAAAGTAGTGTATTTCAACGAAAGAGCATTTTTGTGAAAAATACTTTTTAAACATTATTTTTATGAAAAAAGTGCATTTTTGAAATTTGAGGAACCTTAAGTGAACAAGTTTTTCTAAGGATAGTACAATTTTTCTATAAAAAGTATTTTTGTAAAAAAAACTTTTAAAACTTTCTTTTTGTTAAAAAGTGCACATTTGTACAAAAAAGTACATATTTGCAAAAAATAATGCATTTTTTCAAGGAGCATTTTTGTGAAAAAGTGCAGTTTTGTTAAGGAAGTGCATTTTTGTAAAAACATAAATTTTTTAATTTTTTTAATAAGAAACTTGAAACTTAAGAACACGCAATGATTATAGGCTTGTAAAAAAAGTGAATTTTTCATTTCACTTAGAAGTTTTTCAGATGAAGTTAAATTTTTTCTATAAAAGAGTATTTTTGTAAAAAAAAACTTAAAAACTTTCTTTTTGTGAAAAAGTGCAATTTTGTATAAAAAAGTGCATGCTTGCCAAAAAAATGCATATTTTCAGTTCCTCGTAAGTGACTTTATTTACTGATGAAGACAGGACATTAAAGTAAAAACTTGCAGAAACTAAAGTAATAATTGAATTCTTTTTACATTATAAACGAAAGTCCAAAAATAGAGAAATGGTAAAAAAATGGAAAAAGTGCATTTTGTAAACAAAAGTGCAGTTATGTTTATAAAATGCATTTCATAAATAAAAGTGCATTTTTGTGACAACCCTTTTAATTAGTGAAGCATTTGAGAAAAAAATTGTTCTAAACGCAAAACATTTTACTTTTTCTTAATACTGCCGGGTAATTGTTTTGGCCCAAAAAAAAAATACATTTGTACGTAAACAAAAAATATGAAGAGAAACCTGTGCATTTGAAATTTTTGCGTTTAAAAATCATATTAATCACACGCAATAGGAAACGCACTTAAATGTTTAAATTATACAAAATGAAATTAAATGAATTGTAATGTAGACACACAATATAAAACGCGAAAAAAATGGAAAATTAAAAAAAAAACAAAAGAGGAAATATATTAAAACTTCAAAGGAATATTGGTAGAATAAACATTTAGTTGTTCCATATAAAACTTTAAATAAGGTAATCATATGACTTTAAAGCAACAGCTTTAAAAATAATCCATTAAAAAATGTGGGACAAATGAAAATTGTGAAATGAAAAAAAAACGCTTTATATTCTTCATTTCTCTCCTGAGCCCTTTGTCATAAATACTTTGTTGTCAATTTGTTTTAAGTATTAATATAATTTTAATCACATGCTTGTAAACTATAGCACAGCTAATGAAATTTTACTCGCTAGACTTTGATATTGCAAAGTTTTAAAACAAATTTTATAAATTTCTTTTCAAAGTATTTCAAATTATGCATATAAAACACATTTATCTACAGTAGTTAGGAAAATGCCTTGAATTATGAAACATTGTTTGCGCAGACAACAAAGTGGTATTTTTGTATAAAAGCATATAATAAGAACTAAATAGATCAGTGATGGGCAACATATATGTACATAAGTTTGTATTATATTTAAAAAAATCAACGTTTTTTGGTACAACAGCCACTTGACCATTCCTACAACACCTAAGCTTTATACTCTCTATTGCTCAACTGTCGATAATTTAAAAGCCAGCTTATCAAAACTCTTGAGGTTTTTAAACGAATTTACTTGTACTTGGGAAATATTTAATTGAAATGCCACTTGGAGCTATTCATCTGATGCTAATGATTACGAAATGCCTCTCGTACCTATTCACCTGATGCTAATGATTACGATTATGATGACAAAATAAGCACACTTACAGCAAATGTCAAATGCATACTTCCATTCGTATATGTTTGCGTTTTAATAATATTTTACTTTTTGTTCCTCCTTTTTGGTGTTTTAATACTTAACGACAAAAATTTTTTTTGGTTTTTACGAGACAAAGACACATAAAATTATGAATTATAAAGCCGTATTAATATTTTAGGCAACGATGCTTAACAAACGAGAGATCAAACAATATTTAATGCGTTAATACAACAATATTACAAAAAATATACTTAAAGCATAATATGCTACATTTCGTATAAAAATACAGTCAAGAGCAAAATCAGACATATTATATTTTTTTGAGAGAATTGGTCAATTGATAAGGAATATATTTACATTTTTTCATAATATATACGAAACAATTTCATTGTACAAAATATGTTTTATGAAAAATGATTTTCGTACTTTCTTAAAATCAGAGAAAGTTTAGGTTAAATAATATTTCATATTATACGTAAAAATTTTCGTAAATATTACGAAAAATTTAATCATGCAATATTTTTGGTGTTATTTAATATTTTTAAAGGTTAAATGTACTTTTTTGCAAAAAACTTGTCTGCAAAATGTGCATTTAGGTAAAAATTAGGCAACACCTTGTAAAATAGTAGTTTTAAATACGTATTTTTTATGTAAAATTTTTGGACAAAATGTCCACTTTTGACTACAATTTATACATAAAAATCTATTTCTTATACTTTAATGGAAAAATCTGTTGCAATATACTTTAATCATAGACTGTAAATTTTGTTTTCTTAATATTCTATATCATATCGGTTAGTGTTAATAAACAGCTGTTTTGCATTTATTTAATGGCACCACTGATGATGGCGATTCATAAAAAAATCTGATTAAACCTGATAAATTTTCAACTAATTTTTAAACCCTACACCACATTAAAGGAGAGGGTATATTGAGTTTGTGCTGATGTTTGTCACGCATATTTTCTGAATCAATTTAGCTATGTCTGTCCGTCTGACGTCTATGTAAGCCTTGTAATCAAACTACAGGTAGCAAGTTTGGTACATAAGTTTCTATTAAGGATGGAGCATAAATTCAAATCGGCCGCCATAAATCTAAACTATGCTGCCGATTTTTTGCAATTATAGGACCCCCATAAAAACTACTCTTTAGAACATTGTTAAATTATGAAACCTAGTACAGAGAATTGCAGGGTTTAGTTTAAATTTACATACTTACATTTGTACCTATGTACATATGTAAAGAATAAAAAAATCGTCACTGTTCTTAATCAAAATCTTTTTATTTCTTACTCAACATTTTTATTAAATAAGACACATTATGAGGTGTCTTATAAGTATTTATGTTGTTTTCCATTATTTTTATTTCCTTACATTTGCGCGCGGAAATATTCATTATGATTAGATGTAAGATAAAATGATAGAACACACCTTTGTATATGAAAAAAAAAAAAAAACATTAGTCTCAGTACAGGTGAAAATATTATTCTTTATGTTTTGTTATTATAAGCATAAATGCGTATGTATTTAAGAATTTTTCATTAATTTTCTTCATTAATATTAAACTTAACATCAACAATTTTATAAATTAATTTTGAAAAGAAAAAAATATTAATAGAAAAGGACTAATGATAAATGAACAAGAAGGAAGTAGAAAAAATACATACAAATTTATGTATAAAATATATAAAAAATTGAATTAATTAACATTTGAAAACTATTTTAATTTTTTATTTAAAGTTTTCAAAACTAATAAACTCTATGCATTAGATTTGGTAACAAAATTTTATATTTTCCAAATAAAATTAACACCTTCTAAAAACAAAGATTTCAACAATTCTCAGTCATTAAGACAAATCTTAATTTAATTACAAAATTTATTAACAATAACATGAGTTTACATTTGAAAAATCAAAATAAACTACACAAAACAATAACAAAAGAACAACAAATTCAAAATATTAATTAATCTTGTCAACAAGCAACAGCAATAAAATATTGTTAAATTAAAAACAAAAAGTACCAGCCATATACATACATACACCCATGTATGTACATATGTACGTACTAACAGCAGATGGTGGAGGTTGACTGACTGTCTAAAATCCCCCTTTTCCACACTAACACATTTGCATACACAACAAACAACAAAACACCATAAATTTTTATATGGAGTGTAAATGGAATTAAACTTTGCACCACATAAAAAACATTAAGAAAATCTTTTTCGGAAAAATTGTTCACACTTTAAAAAGACAAGAAAAGATATTAATTAAATGGAGGAAACCAGCAGATGAACAAAAAAACTGGAATTTCCCTAAAAGTGGAGAAAAAACAAACAAATTCAAAAGCCAACAAATTTTCTTTTTATTATTTTAAAGGTGTGAAATGATTTGTTGACAGTGTTGCCAAACAACATAGACATTTTTGTAATGGAAATGAAAGTAGAACAATAGAGAAGGAAAAACAAACATGCTTAGTAGAACCTTTTGACTTTGCTTGTACCAAATGGTAGAAACTCTAAAAATTTTCTTGAGAAAACGGTTATACATAATTTCATTTCTATAGAAATAATTTGGTTTTGGGTTTCTTTCTATAGAAATAATTTGTAATTTCTCTAGAAGTAAGTATTATACAAAAATTTAATTTCATAACTCACAAATTTGTCCATAAATTAAACTGTTATATTCAAAACAGTTTTTAACAAACTTTTTTTTATAGAAAAATCTTTTATTCTTTAGAAAAACTGTTATACACAAATTTTCTATTAAGAGTAAAGTGTTATACAAAACGTTTTCTGCAGAATCAGCTTACTTTCTATAGAAATAAATGTTATACAAAATCTCCATAAAAACAATTATACATAAATTTTTTCGAAAAATAAAAACTTTTTTATTCAAATTTGTTTGTTAAAAGTTAAATACAATATTTTTTAGTTAGTAGGTATGTTAGTTAGTTATTTAGTAAGTTAGTTAGTTAGTTAGTTAGTTAGTTAGTTAGTTAGTTAGTTAGTTATTTATTTAGTTAGTTAGTTAGTTAGCTAGTTAGTTAGAGAGTTAGTGAGTTACTTAGAGAGTTAGTTAGATAGTCAGTTAGTAAGTTAGTTAAATAGTCAGTTAGTTAGTTAGTTAGTTAGTTAGTGAGTGAATTACTGACTTACTTACTTACTTACTTACTTACTTACTTACTTACTTACTCACTTACTTACTTACTTACTTACTTACATACTTACTTACTTACTTACTTACTTACTTACTTACTTACTTACTTACTTACTTATTTACTTACTTACTTACTTACTTACTTACTTACTTACTTACTTACTTACTTACTTACTTACTTACTTACTTACTTACTTACTTACTTACTTACTTACTTACTTACTTACTTACTTACTTACTTACTTACTTACTTACTTACTTACTTACTTACTTACTTACTTACTTACTTACTTACTTACTTACTTACTTACTTACTTACTTACTTACTTACTTACTTACTTACTTACTTACTTACTTACTTACTTACTTACTTACTTACTTACTTACTTACTTACTTACTTACTTACTTACTTACTTACTTACTTACTTACTTACTTACTTACTTACTTACTTACTTACTTACTTACTTACTTACTTAGTTGGTTAGTTAGTTAGTTAGTTAGTTAGTTAGTTCTTCATAGAAAACCGGTTCTATATATTTTTCTATTTAACTAAATATATAATCAATCTCCAATGGAACTATAGCCCTTGACATAAATTTGTTCCTTTCTTACAAATACAGAAACATGTAAAGTAATGTAATTTCCCACCTCACTTCGCTGGTATTCATTAATATTAACACAAAAATGAGTTTTACTTCTAAAATTACTTTTTCCCCATTCAAGTTTCAATTTCAAGCCATTTAAAGAAATCAACCCCCCGAAAACATTTCAAAAAATGTTGGGTACTTTGTAAAAATGTTCTTTCTGTTGTGACACCAACCAAACAAATTTGTTGTACAAATATACCATAAAGAAGTTAGGAAGACGGCAAATACAAATAAAGCAAGTATTAAAGAGGGGGCGTTAAATAGAAGAAAAAAATACAACAAAAAGAAAGAAATTACAATTTTCCAACTTAAACGAGAGGAAACCTGACATACCAACTAGAAACAAGAAAGAAATCATTTTCCAAATCAGTGACTTTTAAACTTAATGTGTTTCTTTAGTAGTGGTAACTTTTGTACCAACTCTTAAGGTACTTTGTACTCAATTTAGAGTTCCAGCAAGCAAAAAAGTGAAAATGGATTCGTTACACTCTTGTTTGGAACTTGTTATTACAAGCTAAACTATTTGACTATTTTGGCAACAAAAACAACAATAAAATGGCAAAAAAAGAAACAACAACAAGAATATAAAATTAATGATGAAGCAGCGGCGCAACAACAGTTAAATTGGGGTTTGGAACCATAAACAAGAAACTTGCATGAATTAATGAGTTTCAGTTTCGCTTTTTTTATGATGATTAAATATTTTTTTGTAGTTGTTGTTGGGTTAAACAACTTCTGGTATTACTTCTTTTTGTATCTCATCTCTGCTACTTCAACATGCCCATAGTGCTGCTGTTTAAATTTTGTTAATTTGTATTATTTTTTTTATATTTCATCCAATGTTTTGCCTTTTCGATTTGTTTTATTATTATTTAAGTTTAATAGCTTGTCCAAACAATTAATTAATTGTTATTAACTCTCGATGAACAGAAAAAAAAGATTATAAATTTTAATTATTTATGTGTATTTATTTCTTCTTAAACGTTTAAATTATTTTCTACTCTCCAGCAGGGGAGTTTTGTTGGTTATTAACATTTATTCACCAAATAAAATATATTTTTACAAATTATAATAGAAAATAAATGATACATTTTAATAGCATGCACACACAGTTGTTGCTGTTGTTGTTATTGTTTTTCTGTTTATTGTTCAACAATAAATTATCACATTAATGTTTTGGCATTAATTAAATCTAAATTTGTATATAAAATGTTGCAAAACTATTAGAGTGTGTATGTTTGTCTATCTGTGCAGTTGGTCATAAATGGTCATATAATGCAACATTTTACAACAGCTGCATGGTATTTGTCAGATAGATCGATCTACTGCAAATACAAAAAAAAAAACACTGTTAAAAATTATTACCAATAAATATGTCTCATTTTCAATATTTCAAAGCCATTTTAAAAATGTATATATTAAGTGATTTTAAATAATGTTATATATTTTTTTACAAGCTTAAAAAATTGGCTTTTAAATGGCAAGTAATAATTTTTAGAATTTGAACTATAAAAAACTGGTATACACAACGTTTTCGAATAGAATATTTTTATAAAAACTGTTATACATAAATTTTTCTATAGATTGAGCATAATGATCAAATTAATGTATAGAAAAAATGTATCTGTTAAATGAATCTAGAAAACTAGAGTTTTTCTAAAAAACAACTGCTGTAATCTGGAAACATCTGTTATTCAATATAAAACTGCTATAAATAAACTGTTTTTCTTATAAAAAGACTATAATAAAAATGTTCGTACACATTTTGTTCCACAAAAAACTGTTATACACAGGTTTTTTATAATCTATAGAAAAACCATTATACATAGATTTATAGACAACTTTTTTATAGAAAAAACTGTTATCCACAATTTTCTTCTTATATAAAATATAGACAACTTTTTCTGTAAAAAAACTGTTATACACAACCATTGAAAAAACTATTATACAGAACTTTATTTATATAAAAAACTGTTACAGACAATTGTTTCTATAAGTTGAATTGTATCTTGCCTCAGATATATTTAATCCATTTACTGTTGAATAAAATTGTGAAAGGGAGCTTTTTATAGGCCCTAGGGTCAAATGAGGCCCTATGATTATAAAATTCATTAGGATCATGAAGGCTAGTATAGAATTTGGTTTTGCAACTTTTTTGGCTAGATACAAGTATATTTTCATTTTCATTAGGCATCGTCTCCGGAATCATAGAAGATTACAAGGTTTACAGGACAGACAGATGGACGGAGATAGCTAAAACGACCCTGAAAGTTATTCTGAGATTGGTATTAGGGTTCTATAGTTGAAACGAAAAGTCGACTTTTTGCATTTTATGCAAAGTTGATTTTTCGACTTCTAGTCTTTTTTCATTTAGTTAAAAGTCGACTTTTAGTATTTTTTAATTAGTCGAATTTTTTCGACTTTCCGATTTTTTCGCCTTTTTTACTATTTTCCAGTTTTTTCCGACTATTTTCGAGTTTTTGACTTTTTCTCAACTATTTTAAATTTTCGACTGTTTTTGACTTTTTACGAATTTGTGAATTTTTCGACTTATCGACTTTTTTCGACATTTATTTACAAAGTTATCGACTTTTTTGGAACAAAATAGTCGCCTTCGGCTTTTCGACTTTTTTCGACAAAAAACGATTTTCGATACTTTAAGGTGTATAAGGCCCAATATACCCTCCTCACTAAAGTGGTGTAGGGTATAAGACTTACGACATACTACGATACAATCATACAAAACAGCCGTAAATACTGTAATAAAATATATCAAATATCAACATTTTATGTAAATATGAACTATTATAAAAAAATTTAACTTTTGAAAAACTGTAATACAGTTTCACTGTTTTTGTAAAAAAAATATACTTAAAATTGTATAAAAAATATTGTTCACACGATTTCTAAACTATTTTAATAGATTTTATTTATAAAAATTATTTATATAAACATTTTTAAATTTGTGTTCCCAACTTTTCTCTAAGTGCAATTAACACATAAACCAGTCAGTCACACCAGCCATAAAACACATCGTATCAGTTTCCAAGTGTTGAAATCTATTGGTATCAATAAGGATATCAAGTATTAATTCATAGATTTTTGTAATCAGTCGTTATTACAGCTGCTGCTAGGTTTACGTACTAAATGGAAGTTTTTTTCTTACCCATTTAATGACTAAAATTTTATAGGGTCGTTACAAGCTTTTTTTTAATGGCTTTCTTTGGCTTATGTTGGATAGTTGGTTAATAGTTGATTGTGAAACAACTTCATAATTATTCAATGTATGTATTTACAAAATGATATTGAGTGTTTTATAGTTTCGAAAATACTTATTGAGTTGGTTAAAAAATGTATTTAGTTAAGAAATGTAATAATTTTTTTAGTACCTACTTCTGTAATTATTAACAAATCCATTTCTATATTTGTCTTGCATATTGTCCTGTCGAGTTAGTTCAAGTTCGGAAAAATTGATTTTTTATTAAAAATCAAGACCCTTTCAACACTCTTATCATCAATTCTTGCACAGGTTTTCAAAAGCCTTGGATTTTGCTTTACTACACCAAAATCGCTTAAGTAAAAGTTAATTCATATACTTTTTGATTACCTCCAAGAGGAAATTGTTTGAAAATCATAAAACTTAAGCCCTACTTGTTAAAAACCTATTAAAACTCAATTGTTACTTAACTTAGGCCTATTTTAAATACATATTTAGTTGAAAACTAACGATTTTTTTTATTTTTAACGATTTTAATGGACCAACAACTTAATGACTTTTGCACAGAAAACTAAAATGACTTAATTAAGACCCAGGAATTACAACTATTTTACTAGCCAAAAATAGAGAAAATGTGTGAAATTTTTTACAGTTTATTTAAGTTTGGCATAATAAGATTTGTAAAGATTAAAATTATTTTCAAAAGAAAAAATCATTAAATTTGTAAACATTTTTACAACATTAAAATGATTACAACTAAAGACTAGTAGACTTCGCTACATTTGCATACAATTAAAAAATTTAATTTATTGTTTTTAAAGGAAAAGCTAATTACGATTTAAAAATGGCTTTCTCTTTAATGTAGCCCCAACTATTTAGGCCCTAACAAGTGTATCTACTAGATAATCGTACAACACACAAATAAACCAACAAACGCCATATTTAATTTGGTTTCTTATCTCTTTTAAAAATACAATTATTGTTATTCGTGTGTAATTTTAGAATTACATGAAACAATTGAATTTCATGTTTAAATTTAAAATTAGAAATTTTTTGTAATTAGAGTACAAGTACTCGGGGCGTTTGTAGTTGTGGTAATGGATTGGTTAATTAACCCAACCTCAACTATAGTATTTAAAATTGTATAAATTGTTTTCATCTAAATAGTTTCAAAATGTTTTCTATTTGTTTTCCCCATTTAACAAGAGTCAGAAATAAATAGTCATAAATGTTTGTGTAAATATACACGATAACAGATTATTTAATAGTTTTAAATGGTTTTTTGGTTTTGATAGTTGCTGGTTGTTTACCCACCAAATAATTGAAATAATTGAATGAATTGTAAACAGACTGTTATAAATAAAGTTGCCAGATTGAAAGGAAACCCGTTTATATTTTCATTGGGCTATAATCAGACATGCATTGTCAATTGAAATTTACTATTAAAGCCGAGATACACGCTTGTCTGATCTTACAACGTTGTTAGTAAAATGTTTAGAATATGCCTAACAATCGCCCTAACTTACGATTTTTCTTTTGCGACGTTGTTAGAAAAAGCATTACTGACAATATTACTACCAACGTTGTAAGATTTAACAAAAAAGTACTATTTTAGTATTGAAAAAGTACTATTTAAGTATTGAAAAAGTACTATTTCAGTATTGAATGTATTAAATTACATTCGGATATATTTTCCTGTATTGACCATTCATTGGGTATCAATTAGTTTATATACATATCGATCAATG
Source organism: Lucilia cuprina (assembly GCF_022045245.1). Taxonomy (NCBI): domain Eukaryota; kingdom Metazoa; phylum Arthropoda; class Insecta; order Diptera; family Calliphoridae; genus Lucilia; species Lucilia cuprina. Next base: position 4,463,009 of record NC_060952.1, read on the forward strand.
TATTAACTGGTCTATTAAGTAATCTTTGAACTAGTCTTCGTATTCGTTTATTAATATATACTAAATAGTCTATGGGTCAGGGTATTGTATAGTCTATATACTAGTCTATATACTAGTAAATAGAGTAGTGTGTTAACTTGTCTATTTAGGTTTTTGTCTCGCCTATAGATTAATACTATAGACTTAATTAAGCCTTTCTTCTACAAAGTTTAGTAAGTGAAGTTAGCTGCAGGTCATTAAATTCTTTGACCTCACAATATAAAACTTAAATATAAACACTCCAGCCGCTACTAGTCTATGAATTAGTCTATAGAGTAGTCTTTTAAATTGTCTATGTATTAGTCTTTTTGATTTGTCTAAAGATATAGTTCTTTCTCTTGTCCATAGACCAATACTTAAGACTTAATTGAGATTTTCTTCTACGAAGTACGCTTTAAGCTTAGTAAGTGAAGTTAGCCGCAGGTCACTTGATTCTTTGACCTCACAATATAAAACTTACATTTAAATACTCCAGCCAGTAGTCTATGAATTAGTCTATAAGATAGCCTTTTAAATTGTCTTTAGATCAGTGTTCTTGATTTGTCTAAAGATTAGTTGTTTTCACTTGTCTATAGACTAATACTTACGGTTAAATTAAACTTTTCTTTTATGAAGTACACTTTAAGCTCAATAAGTGAAGTTAAATATAAAGAGTAGTAGTCTATTATATTGACTATGGATTAGTTTTTTTGATTTGTTTAAATATTAGTTGTTTTCACTAGTCTATAGACTAATACCTAAGACTTAATTAAGATTTTCTTCTATAAAGTACACTTTAAGCTCAGTAAGTGAAGTTAGCTGCAGGTCATTAAAATTTACAATTTAAAACAATCTGGCTACTCTTCTTGTCATATTTGTAGACAGCTTGCTAGTAAATTTCAAAAAACTGCGTTCATTAAAACATAAATTTAATATAAAACGGCTACTAGTAGTCAAGTGGTATGTTATATTTTTGACTGATGTGCCAGTGGTTCTATGGAGCTTGTTTAGAGTTTTACGTCTCCTCTAATTACCACAATTATTAAAGCACATATAAATATTTCATACATGAACATTTATCCAACATATACAAACAAACACATAAATATTTATAAAACTTAAACGAGAAAACATGCCACAAATCACAATCTCAACAATATTTTATAAATTATTTATAACTAACTTAAGAAAGAACAAGAACAAAACCTATCAACCGTTCAAGATTTTTAGTATGTAGTAGTTTTTCAGCTTTTCCCACAAAAAGAAAAAAGAAAACACAACCTCCATGTTTTGGTTTCAATTATTACAATAACAAAAAGTCAAGTATTTAAACAATTAACTGCATGTATGATTAACCGGCCTCCGACAAGCAACCAACCAACATGGCACAAGTATATAATTTCAAAATTACGGCAAAAGACGCCAATTTCAAGTGGTTTGTTGTCGTTTGTACAAATTAAGAAACATTTAAACGTTTAAAGTTAATATTATGAAAAATCGTTTGAAAAACATAATTAATGTTTATTATGTTATTTTATAAACAAATTACCAAATATTATAGAAAGTTCTTAAGTAGTTTGGTGGGACAATATTTTGTTTAAAAAGGCGCTTTAAGTACTTGATAAAAAAAAGGTTTCTTAGGTACTTAAGAAAAGGATTTATTTGTTGGTTTTAATATTAAGGAAGTAGATACTCTCGAAGTCTTAAATTTAACAAATTAGTAAAATAAACAAATAAACAATTAGTTTTCGTAAAAATATGGATTTGTAGTAGTCTTGATAAAGAAACGGAAATTAAGTACATTTTGGCGACATATGTTTTATTGTGAAATGATAACGTTCCAAGTGGTTTAAAATTTTACATATGTTTTGGTTATCTACGTTATTGAAGTCTTTGGGATGCAGAGGCTTTATATAGCTGATCCTTGAATTAAGGAAACTTTTGGCCTGGGATTTTGTCGTTTTGCCTTGATATTTTTAACTCTTTGGTGTTTTGTAAACCACATCTGAAGTCCTATTGATTGTAATCTATCGATTCAGCACTGACATAAGAACGGCTTTAATAGCGTTCACATGACCACTCTGCTTTCGATCAAAATAAGTCCACTTTTAACTGGTCTTCACATCTGTAGTATTTCGTAATTCTTTATAATTCTGTTTGATTGATCTCGAGCTCACACTCAACCTATGCAGTGAAGGGAAGTAAATGCTGATTATAAAATGGCGGGGTTTCTGCCGAATGCTTGGCTTCATAAATCAACATTTAGATCAGCGCTATCTGTTGTGCCTTTATTTTCGTCCGAAATTTTCAGTAAAAGAAAAGTGAAGAAACATGAAGACACTGTCAGACGGCTTTTAATTTCAGCCAAATCCGAAAACTACTTTTAATTTGTAGTCGGAATACGGTAATAAGAACGGACGCGGTAATATAATTGTTGCGTACTAACTTCTCTCTTTAAGTTCTAGGTTGATATTCCCTGCATGGGGTTCAAAATCTGACTATTAAGCAGAGGTTTTTGTACGTCTTGTTATTGACTCCATTAATCGATATTGTGATAAATGGTCTCACGTTTTTCTTGGCGATTTCAGTTACCAGGTCGTAACTGAGCTGCAAAAGATGGAGATGCTTTTGCCGTTCTACTAGATACTAGCAATACTTCTTATTTTCAGACAAAAATTTAAAATATCAAAAAGACACAATTCAATGACCTCGAATATAGGGGACAGATGTCTAAATCATTAACGCAATAAAGCAACCGAAACAGAGCTTATATTACCGATCAGAGGAGATGATGAAAGAGTTCGTGTTTGGGCCCTAGCCACGCAAATGCATATAAAGGCGTATAAAAGCTGGCTAGAGCACTTACAAATTGTAGTAAACATTTTTTTCAAGCCAGAGTTGGATTCCAACTCCAACTTAACGAGCAAATAGTTATCGCAATAATACTAAAACAGAAATTATTTATTACATTCAATTTGAAATCAGAGAGATATTCGGTCATTCTCATCATCAGCCAAAGATCTGTGAATGCCCCAAATGTTTTCAACACTTCTTTTATGTTTGCATAAATATAATTTATCTTTTTATCTTAATACTCATCTTAACAATGTATGAATATTATAGTTTCTTTTTTTCCATATTTATGGCAATACAACACATACGTAAACACCAATTCGCGCTATTAAATTATACTTTAAATACAATCTTCCAAGAGTCTGTATATATATTTTTTTATGATCTTTGACATTATTGTTAACAATGGTTAACTAAAGAGTCGAGTCAAAAGACATTATTATTTTACATAGCTTGGCTGCAATTGTTTCATCTTGCATTGTGAGCCACATAAACAAACCCAATTCGTTGTGGTTTAAATGTCCTATTCAGACCGAACGCTGAATAGGAAAATAAAAAAACCCACACACTGATGTCGCAAACTAGATGGAAAGACATCAAGCCAGAAAGTAGATTAAATACTTGTTTAGTTAATGTAATTTTATATGCAACGTTTAGGCCAGGTTAACTGACAGGGTTATTACAATATTAAATGAACTTTGGGCACTTGTGTATCTAACATGTTTTAAAAAAATACTTTTTTCAAAAAGTAACATCCAAAATTCTTGATATTTTTTTTAATTTTTCTTATTAACTTCGCAATTATTTTAAATACTTATATTATGAGCCATTTCCGCAGCTTATTACCTTAACTTAACTTAAACAGTTTGAACACATGCATGGAATATCTTTATCTTTTACTTATGAACATAAACATATTAATATTATGTCCACCCAAGTATTTTTGCAAATAAAGAGGAAAAAACTACGAGATACACAAACAGCAAACAAGATCATAAAAGACAAAAAGATATTTTACGTATCTACACAATCGTTATATAAAAAACACGAGCATGAGCAATTTAATTGAATTTACGGCCAGCAGCTTAACAAGTTGTCGTAGAAGCGTGAGCCTTACAAGCCATAAGTCAAGCATTTTAATTTGTAATCATATGCCGCCTTGTTATAAAAACGTAAGTTTTATAGTTTTTCATCGGGGATAAAACGAATCCCCGGTAGTTCCAACACAACGGGATAACATAATAAGCATGTATTTCTATCTGTGTGTGTGAGAGAGAGAGAGTGTGCGAGAAGAGTTTGAAGTTGTACATTAAAAGTATGCAGTCGTTTAAGAGAAAAAATGTTGTGAATTTAAAATTTACATGCATTTAAATGTTTGTATTTTTTTAAAGAAGAGTGGGTAGGTTGGTAAGTAATTTAATGAAGCTAATTTGTGAGGCTTTAAACAAAAGAAACAGTTTTTCTTCAAATTTTCTTGAAGTGTTTCAAAAAATTGGTTGAATTTGGAAATTTATATTTTGAAACAATGTCATAAACTGTCATAAACTGTGTTCTGCATTCTTGTTTGTATTATTATCTTCAGAATTCCAAAATTTAATTAAGAAACGTTCATTCTCTAGTTTTTTCAAACAACATTTAAATACCGCTGCATCGCAGCGGAGACGCAAACATTTTTGGTCAGCGGCAGCGTAGGCTTGAGATAGAAAATATCGGCGGCGGCTAAATTGTCCTTATGAGGCCACCTTTGATGAAAGACCCTACCATGATGTGATTGCAATCCCGTGGAAAAGATGTGCTACCAATACTACTAGTTAAAAGGAACTGTAAACTCGTGTAGATCAAATGAAGTTGAAGTGCTTTACGTGAGTACCTGGCATGTTCCCCATCTCAAGGTGGCACTTTTTCAACCACTAGATCAATAAAAAGTAAACAACTCCCCACTGCCCCTTTGCGTATCTTACACGCAGGTTGCAAATTTTTTAAATGGATATACCGATCCATGTACAAGCACTTTGCTCAAGTACTTCAGCTATATAAATCTCTGACCATTGTTGTCCCGTTGCCTAACTTCCGAGATGTAAAACATCACTTCCGTTTACAACCACGCAGATGACCGAAGTACGAATCCATCAAGTAAGTCGAGACTTTGTTCTTACTCACAGGGACACACTGTGGTATTTCTGATATGAACATATGATATCTGGACAAGGAAGGAAAATTCAATGGTATCATTTGTATATTATCATCCATCATCAGAAAACCCAGCTCACATCTCATTTATCCGAAATCGTTTGACATGGTAACGAACAAGATAACCACATAATATAGTCTGATGTTTGTTGTATTAAAACTACTTTATAATATTTCACTTTTACATTTCAATCATATTATACTTTGAGTTCTTTGTATTTATAAATTTTCATATAATAAAAATAATTATAGAAA